>NW_010236738.1:1362-2982 GCF_000690775.1 Eurypyga helias
GGACACCCCGAGGGAGGTGAGGAAGGGATGGAGAGATGGAGATGGATGGGGACAGAGATGGAGGAAGAAAGAAAGAATGTGAAAAGAAAAAGAATGTGAAAAGAAAGAATGGCTCTACCACACCTCCCCGGTCATGCATGGACATTCATGACATGGACATGGTCATTCTATTCATGGACACCGGGTACCAAGCCCAGCACTGGGCAGAGCCTTGTGTCCTTGTCGCCCCCAGAGCAATACTTCAGTGTCCCCAGCACCCCCAAAGCAATACCTCAGTGTCCCATCACCACCAGAGCAATACCTCTGTGTCCTTGTCACCCCCGGAGCAATACCTCAGTGTCCCGTCTCCCCCAGAGCAATACCTCTGTGTCCTTGTCCCCTCCAGATCAAAAACCTCAGTGTCCCCATCACCTCTGGTGCAATACCTCAGTGCCCTTGTCAACTCCCAAAAAATACCTCTCTGTCCCCAGCAGCCCAAAGCAATACCTTGGTGTCCCCATCACCCCCAGAGCAATACCTCTGTGTCCTTGTCCCCTCCAGATCAAAAACCTCAGTGTCCCCATCACCTCTGGTGCAATACCTCAGTGCCCTTGTCAACTCCCAAAAAATACCTCTCTGTCCCCAGCAGCCCAAAGCAATACCTTGGTGTCCCCATCACCCCCAGAGCAATACCTCTGTGTCCTTGTCCCCTCCAGAGCGAAAACCTTAGTGTCCCCATCACCTCTGGCACAATACCTCAGTGTCCTTGTCACCTCCCAAGAAATACCTCAGTGTCCCCATCACCCCCAGAGCAATACCTCTGTGTCCTTGTCCCCTCCAGAGCGAAAACCTTAGTGTCCCCATCACCTCTGGCACAATACCTCAGTGTCCTTGTCACCTCCCAAGAAATACCTCAGTGTCCCCATCACCCCCAGAGCAATACCTCTGTGTCCTTGTCCCCTCCAGAGCGAAAACCTTAGTGTCCCCATCACCTCTGGCACAATACCTCAGTGTCCTTGTCACCTCCCAAGAAATACCTCAGTGTCCCCATCACCCCCAGAGCAATACCTCTGTGTCCTTGTCCCCTCCAGAGCGAAAACCTTAGTGTCCCCATCACCTCTGGCACAATACCTCAGTGTCCTTGTCACCTCCCAAGAAATACCTCAGTGTCCCCATCACCCCCAGAGCAATACCTCTGTGTCCTTGTCCCCTCCAGAGCGAAAACCTTAGTGTCCCCATCACCTCTGGCACAATACCTCAGTGTCCTTGTCACCTCCCAAGAAATACCTCAGTGTCCCCATCACCCCCAGAGCAATACCTCAGTGTCCTTGTCACCTCCCAAAAAACACCTCTCTGTCCCCAGCACCCCCAAAGCAATACCTCAGTGCCTCCATCACCCCCAGAGCAATACCTCTGTGTCCTTGTCCCCTCCAAAGCAAAAACCTTGGTGTCCCCATCACCCCCAGAGCAATACCTCAGTGTCCTTGTCACCTCCCAAAAAATACCTCAGTGTCCCCATCACCCCCAGAGCAATACCTCCATGTCCTTGTCCCCTCCAGAGCAATACCTCAGTGTCCCCATCACCTCCACAGCAATACCTCAGTGTCATCACCCCCAGAGCAATACCTCTGCGTCCTTGTC
>NW_010236738.1:3278-6256 GCF_000690775.1 Eurypyga helias
GTGTCCTTGTCCCCTCCAGAGCAATACCTCAGTGCCCCCAGCACCCCCAGAGCAATACCTCTATGTCCTTGTCCCCTCCAGAGCAATACCTCAGTGCCCCCAGCACCCCCAGAGCAATACCTCTGTGTCCTTGTCCCCTCCAGAGCAATACCTCAGTGTCCCATCACCTCCACAGCAATACCTCAATGTCCTTGTCCCCTCCCAAAAAATACCTGTCTGTCCCATCACCCCTGGAGCAATACCTCAGTGTCCCATCACCCCCAGAGCTGTGTCCTCGTCACCTCCCAAGCAGCACCTCCCTGTCTCCATCACTCACCATTTTCTCCCCCTGCCCCTGAAACTCAGGGGAAGGTTTTGGGCTGCAGCTTCCCCGCACGGGTACCTGCAGCTGCGGTTCAACTCCGGGGCCTCCCGGTTTGGCAGAGCGCTTTGCAAAAACCACAATAAAAAGCAAAATGTGCCAAGCAAGCCGGGTTCCTTCTCCCCCCGAAGGGTGATACTGGTTCATATCAATTTGCTCTTTTATTTTTAGAGGTGATAAAACTCAAAAACCTGCTCAAAAAATGGCATTTGAGCCAGAAGGGAAGTGGCTTGAGTTTTGCCTGTGCTGAGAAAAAACATTTAACAGGGTATGTGAGTCTTGGATGATCCGAATGGATCCAAATTTTCCTCTTTGCATAACTTCTGGGTTGCAAGCTGGGCAGGGCTGGCACAAAAGGTTTGCTCTGGGTTGTTTTCTACACCGCTCTGGACACGGACCTGGGCTGAGGCACGACAAACTCAGCTCACGTAATCTCCTAACAGCAAAGGTGTTTGTCTCTTCCCAGGAGAGCACGGAGCTTTGCACGGAGCCTGAGCGAGCAAAACCACAGCCAGATGCACGGGACAACTTCAGGTTTGCAAAGACCTGCTAAAACTGCATATTTTTTCGGTATGATAAAAAAAAAAAGTGAAGTTCACCCATTCTGCTGCTTCTGAGCTGGAGCCGCAGCTGAGCTCAGCCCTCGAGTTACTGATTATACAGCCCAGAAGCGGTTTGCAAATTGGAGCGTTGCAGCTCTCATGGATGTCGCTCCAGGTCTGCAACACGGAAAGGTCCTGGCGCGGCTCTGGGGGGCTCCCGGCAGGGCTGGGGTGGGGATGGGGTGCCCAGAGGGTCTCCCCCGCTCTGCCCTGCGAAGGCAGGGTGAGCAGCAGAGCAGGAGGACGCTGCAAGGAGGTGGTGGTGGGTGGGACCACCATACATCCCCATGCGTGGGGCGGAGGGTCCCGCTCTCCCCATGGTATCCATGGGATGCAATAGCCAAGAGAGCCTCTAGAGCTGAAACAGCCCAAATAGGGCAGCAAAGGGGCTCAGAGCATCCCTCGCCCTGGGCGATGCACCCAAACCTTGCTCCTGGCTGCCTGGGCACTGGGATGGATCAGGATCGCTCCCATGGGGAGCGAGCACCAACCTGGGGCAGAGGCCACGAGGATGGGCTGCTGTCACTCTGCCCCACACAAGCCTGAACTACAGGTCTGGGCTGCAGCCATCCCCCCCATCACCGATCTCTGGAAAACCAAGTGTGGATGGGGGAGACAGCAAGATGCAGCAAGGAGCTGCCGGCAGGAACCCTTCCCGAGGATTTCTCTCCTCATTCCCCTTTCCTCACCTGGGATTTGCACCATCATTTGCACGGCACTGAAGGGAGGCTTAGCTGTAATTACAGCCCCGTGCAAGCTTGCTCGCTAGCGGGACGCTGTGTGCTGCCTCCCGCGAGCTTCGTCTTTTTAAAGCAACTCTCCTGAGTCACTGGCCTAAAAATACGCGCGGCGTAGCCTGGCACTTTCAGGTCTGCACAAAAAGGGTTTTGCTGGCGATGTGTGGACGGCCCAGACTTTGTTTTCCAGGTTTCTCCAAGGGGACAAGGGAAGGAGAGGCTGTGCATCGCCGTGACTGCGATGGAGCGTTGCTAAGAGAGCGGTGGGATGCTAAGCCCGGCCCTGGAGCGAGGCAGCGGCGCTGAGCTGGACACCCTCGTCACTGTCCGGCAGCCAGTCCGGCCACACCGACAGACACATGCACCTGAGCTGACAGGCATCTTCACACCTCGTTCTGGGCTTGGTTTTCTTCCTTTCCTTCGCAGCAGTGTCTCAGGCTGCACAGGAGGATCTTGCAGCAGCCCACATCTTTTGCAGAAGACCCCTACAGCCAGCTCTCTGCAGGTGATGAGCCTTTTTAGCCAGGTCTCCTTCTCGTGCAGGCTGCAAAGGCTGGCCAAAGCGGGGACAACCAGGGCATCCTCCCTCTTTCCACCATACTGGAGAAACCAAGACCATCCCGGCAAGCGATAGCGTACATGCTATGTGCCTGAGCAATGTCGGACCACAAAGAGCATCTGCGCTGCGGCTGACCAGCATCACACCGTGCTGGACAAGTGTTTCCTGCCCAACCGGGCTACAGAGTCGAGCAAAACCAGCAACACCACAGTCCAACTGGGCAGCAGGCGCAGAAAGGCTCCACTATGGGCTTTGCTATGGCTCTCGCTGCTCTGCGGAAGAGGCCAGTACCCAAAATACCTAAAATCAAGATATTGTTTGCTAAATAGCTCAAAAATTGAACCCTGCATCCTCTGATCTTCACCCAGAGGGGTGGTGGGATGGGGACGATGGCTCAAGCCAGCCCCTGGGGAGGGGGAGCTCAGCTCTTGGTTGGGAGCAGCCATTGCTGAGCATGTTTCACTTTGGCTCTTCTTTTTCCCCACTTTCTTTTAATTTTCTGTTTTCTTCCCCCAGTCTCATTCCCATGACATGTCCCCCCACGCTCTCAGTGCAGCGATGGGGCTGAGCCCATGGGGAAAGGGCTGGGGCCAGGCCTGGAGCTGGATGTCCCCTCTGTGTCCTTGTATTGGCGAGTGATGGTGCTGAGGAGTGGGATGCAGAAAGCATCCCAGAGACAGCATCCCGCAGACAGCATCCCAGAGACAGCACCCCAGAGA
>NW_010236738.1:6790-12041 GCF_000690775.1 Eurypyga helias
CACAGACAGCACCCCACAGACGGCATCCCACAGACAGCATGCCAGAAAGCATCCCACAGACAGCATCCCACAGACAGCACCCTGCTGCCCCTGAGTATCACCTCTGACCATCACAGCCATAGAGGGACAGGGCTGGAGGGCACATCCCGCATTTCCATATCCCCTCAAGCCCAGCACAGACATGAGGGATGGCTCCAGCCCCTCCAGCCAAGCATCCCGCAGTCTCCCAGGCCCTGCACACCCCAGGCTCATGCTCTGCACTCGCACATCCCTGCCTTGCCCGGACCAAGATGCCACCCGAAATACAGCTGGCAAGCGAAGCGAAGGCAGTGCCTGCACCCCATCTGCACCCCAGCAACTTGGGGTACATCCCAGCTTCCCCCCCGGCCGGGCATCCATTTGGCCAGAGGATGGAGATGGGGTCCTGGCCACAGCCTGAGCCCCCTGTACCTCTACCCCCTGCCTTCTCGCCTCCCATCCTGCGTGGAGATGCATCCCATGGGAGCTTGGCTCTGTCCCCAGTGGGGACAACCCTGTGGGACGTGTGACACCGCCCCAGCCGGGCCCACAGGGACGAGGGAGCCCACAAAACGAAACCAAGAGCTTGCACTGCTGCCACCGCCACCAACAGCCCCTTGCTGCAGCCCCTGTGTCTCCCCCTCCAGCCCCCATTGCTTTCTCCCACGGGTGACACCCCAAAAACGTCCCCATGGCGGCTCAGAGGCACCTCCCATCCCGTGCCCCGGCACAGCTTGGCACCAGGAAGTTCTTCCGGTCTCTCCCACGCTCCCGGCAAAGTTTGATGCCCCGGGTGCTGCTTCCTCCAGCCCTACCCCGAACCCCAGCTACACCGGGGCTGATGGCCACAGCTGCAGTGACACACTGAAACCCCTTCCCCAGCTCCATGCGTCGAGTTTGCACGTGCTCAGCCCTCCGCCCACCTCCTCAGGGTGAGGGTCTCCGTCCCACCATTGCAACCCCGAGCCACCCGGACACGCAGGGAATGAGGCGCAGGAGGCAAACGGAACTCACGGCGTGGCAGCTGTCCCCTCCATGTCCCCTCCGTCCCCACGCAGAGCCTGCGCTGACTGAGCCAGTGCTTCCTGCTGCGGCTGACAAGTGTGAGCAGAGGCATTTGCATAGCACCCAGGCAAGGGCCCACGCGCAGGCACGTGCCGCAGAGCAGCTGCTCCAGCCCGTCATACAAACGGGGAAACTGAGGCACGGCTCACCCAGCCCGGGAGACCCATTTGAGTGGTCCCAGTCCTGGGCGGTGGATGCAGGCAGCTCGCATCCCCCTCCTCGGCAAAACCCCAAACCCCACTAAGAGATGCCACAAGCCCAAAGAGCCTGTAGTGGGGAGAGGAATCCAACCCAAGGACCCTGCAGGAAGCAGGGGATGGGGACAACAGTGGCCCATGATTTACCCCAGCCACCCAGGAGGGTGTCCAGCTGCTGGACCCATGGGTTCCATCACCCCTCACCCTGGGAACCCCTCCCTGAACCATCCTGCCCCTTCTCTCAGAGGCCACCAAGTTGGGTCCCGGCTCCATCCGAGGAAAACAGCCCCCAGAGGAGCCCAGGGACCCCAGCCCAGCCTGAGTCACGCCAGCAGCATTCCTCAGTGGCAGGGGACAGCGCAGGCTCTGCCCCAGGCCCTTCCCCTATCTATGCAGGTATTTAAATGACTCATTAGTTTATTGCTCTGGTTCCCAGGGGAACAGACAGGCTCTCACTCTGTTTAGCACCTACAGAATCACGCTCCAGCACCAAAACCAGTGAGTTTCCACTTTGTAACTGGGAGCACGGGTGGGTGCTCTCCCAGCCGTCACCCGGAGCTACCCACCCTTATCTCTTGACCAGATATCGACCTGTATCAACCCCAAATCTGCCTTGCCCAGCTCCCATCCGTCACTTCAGCCCTGTTCCCAGCCGGCACGGGGAGCAGGTTTGTGTCTCCCCACTGCACATCCCATTCCTGTCCTCCATCCATTCTTCCTCCCATCCTGCCAGCCCAGGGCATCTCTTTTCCCAGCCATGGTTCATCCCTGCAGGAGTTTGCACGAGCTGGAGCTGGCACATCCCCGGCACAGGCACAATGCCGCCGGCTTGGCAGCAGGATGCGACAGCCCTTGGAGGTGGGATGTGAGATGGGATGGCGGCGGTGGGAGCTGGTTGACCTGTCCCCCCCCGCTGGCCCTGGGGCAGGCTGGGGACCGAGGGCTCCTCACGTGATGTTCCCACAGAGGAAGCCCGCGTTTCACAAAGCAAAGGAAATGACGCTGGCTCCGGCCCACGAGAACGGGCTGCCTGGGAGGGGGGATGGAGCAGGTACAGAAGCACTGTCCCCTCTGCTAAGGGACCCCAAAATACGCCCCCCACACACACTGACATCCCCTATCCCTGGTGCAGCAGCTTCCCACGACAGCCAAAACGACCCCCAGCAGATGACAAGCGCGCCCCATACCTCACATCCCATCGCATTTCTGTCCATCTGACACCCATCTTGGTACAACAGCAGCCCAGCACACCTTCCTCCTGTCTCTTTAGGAGGGGTTATCCCCTTCCTAAGGCAGGCACCCCCCTTTTTCAGTCTCAGAAAACATCAGTGTGGCTGTTTCTGGGTGCAGGGCTGAGCATGGACGCGCATCCCATCTCCTCCTGCATCCCATCTCCCTCCCCCTGCATCCCATTTCCCATCGCTGCGACTACGACCTGCACTCGAACAGCAGGTGAGACGGCCGGTACCGTCGAGGCGCTCCCGGGGAATTAGAAATAACACCCGGAGAGCAGCCGTCAAAGCCCACGCGCGGCAGCTCAGCTGGAGAGGGTGACTCAGGCACCCGGGAAAGATCTCCGTGTTCCCGGCGCAGAGCAACGCTGTTTATCTGGAGCCGGCAATGGGACAAGGCAGGACCATCTGGGAAGCAACGGCTCAGCAGGAGATGGGGACGGCAGACTGCTGGCACGCCAGTCCCCGAGGTGCCGGGATGCTGGAGCAAAGCTCCCCATGAGGGTACACCAGGGCAAGGGGCTCAGGGAACCCCAGCCCCACATTTTTTTCTCCATGGTCAAGGCTTGGTCCTGGAGACAAACTGTCCCCGCTGAGCCCCTGCTAATGGCTAACAAAGCAAGCCACCCCCTCTAAGCATTTTGTGGGCCCTGTGGCTGCAGAGGAGCCCCAGCATCCTCCCCCAGTGCCGGGTTTCAGATGCAAGGTTTGCTACAAGGATCCCTTCTGGTCTGCACAGGGATGGAGATCTTCCTGCCAGAACTGCCTGAGCATTGCCCCTTGGCCATGCTAGAGCCATAGGCTTCTCCAACTAGGAGAAATCCCATGGCCAGAGGGGAAAAAGACATCCCCCTGAGCAGCCCCAGGCTTTGCATCCCTCACCTTCTATGCAAGGAGAGAAACAACCCACACATTAGCCAGTAGAGCTGCGGGTTTGTCCTCCCCTGCCCGCTGCCGGCTGCTGCCAGGCACGAGAAGGAGCATGGGCTGGTTCCGAGATCTGCTTTCCAGCCTCTCCTACTAAAGGATCAAGGTCCCAAGGTCCTGGAGATGGGCTATGATCCTGTATCACAGGGCTTACTCTGTGGTTCCCATTCCTTCTTGCAATTAATAATCTAATTATCGCTCGTTCTGTGTTTTTTCTTGTGCGTTCACAACCAAAAATTGATTCAATGCTGCTGCAGCCAAGAACAATGCGACTGGGCTGGAAGGAAAAGGGTCAAATGTGCCAATAGCTTGGAAAAGCTCCTAAAATGAGGCTGGGGGGGGGCTCCTAAAGCCCTTGAGGGTAGTTGTAGAGGGGATGCGGGGGGTGTGTGTGTGTGCTTCTCGCCCTGGGATGGTGCAGGAGGATGGGGCTGAGACAGCATCCCCAGGGATTGAGTGGGCTCAACCTTCCCCACCGGAACCACCCAAGCTCACACAATGCCGTCATGAATAACCCCTGAGCAGCACTCAAAGGCTCCCCGTGGGGAAGGGAAACAGCTTCCCAGGAAAGGGGTGGGCGTATTTCCCGGTAACCTTTCTGCAGGAGAAGGAAGCGGAGCGGGAGAGGGCTTGCGGCATCATTTTTTGGCACAGTGGGAAGCGTGCCGGCGGGTCCTGGTCGCTAAGCATCCCGGTCGCCAGGCAACATGTTGGAATCACGGGAGATGCTGCTCCTGCTTCATCGGGAGGGAAAGGAAAATAGAGGGTCTAGGGTAGAAACCCACGGTATGAGTGAGGCTGGAGGGAGGTGGCACTGGGCATCGGCCGTGGGATGTGGCTGGCATCACTGCCCCGAGATGCCCATCAGGGTCCCTATCCCGGGCAGGGCACCCGTTTCTGGGTGCTCACATTAATTCCACTTATATTCATCTGCTTTACAAAGAAAACTCATCTCCTCCAAAACTCCTGGCTAGGCTGTGGCTTTTTTGGCAGAATTTTCCCGAGAGAGTGCCAAGCTACAGCTCCTCCAATGCCCACCCGAGCCCTTTCCCTGCACCAACTGGGAATTTCAAGCCCCGGCTGCTTCTCTGCAGCCTGGAAAAGCCCTGTCACCGCACGGTGCCAACTTCCCTGGGCAAAAACAATGCCAAGAGCCAGCTCAGAAATCACCCCTGAGCCCTGCTTCCAAACTCATTTCCCTTTCCAAAACTGCCAGGCTCCTCCACTGAGCCCTCTCCCATATCCTTGGTAGGTTTGTCAGCAGGTCCCACGCCACCCATTACGTTATCCATACAGTCCTCTATGGCCGCAGCACGGCTTTATGGCCACCCCTCCGGTCAGGCAGCGCGAGAGCTGCACAGGAGCAGCGCCTGGGTTTGCAAACTGAGGGAAATTTGCGTTTCCCGGGTGAATTCAGCTGAGTTTGGGGGAAATGAAAATGCTGTCATTTCATTAAGCGCTTTCTTTTCGTGCTCGTCAATCATTTCTAGCGCGCGCGATCACGCTGTCGCACAGGCGTACGCACGGCCAGCTCGCCACGAAACTTTTTTACCCTCTGCCGAGTTTTCAGCCTTTTTCTCGGAAAGATAAGCAATTTAAATATCATTTAAAAAATTTTGAAGTAAGCCAAATGACCCTCCAAGGTGTCTTCAACTCTCTGCCTGCCTGACCTGAGCTGCAGACGCACCAGCTCGGGCCAAAACAAGTTTATTCCCCTTGAACTGCCCCAAACCAGGTGGTTTCTAAACTTTTTTTCAGTGTGGGGTCCCTAGTTTTGGATCTCGAGGTTTTATCTTGATTTGGGGCCGGGAG
>NW_010236738.1:12077-13050 GCF_000690775.1 Eurypyga helias
GCAACCGAGGTCGCTCTGTGGGGAGCCAGGGCAGCGACGCTCGTGCCTCTGGAGCAGAAAGGGTTGAGCATCCCGGGCTTTGCCTGCAAGGGAAAAGGGGTGGGCGTGGGGGGATTTCCCATCTGAAATCCCTCCATGCTTCAGCCTTGGGAGATAAAACCAGGCAGCAAAATGCCCCCGGTTTCTGCCAGGCGGAAATTCCCGGTTTGCTGGAAGCGGCCCCAGCAGGGCCCCATGGGGACGGGCCAGATCCTGGCAACACAGGCAGGTATTTTGCCTCTGGCTGTACTGGCAGAAGGAGGTGAAGGCAATCTCCCTTCCTCCTCCTCTGCTGTGCGCCCTGATATGGGTCAGAGCAGGGAGGGGAGCCCCAGTCAGCCTGGCACCCAGCCCTTGCCTGCTCCAACTCCCCAAAACCAAAACCCGGCTGGACCGGGGCAGGCAAAGCCACGGAAAGGGTTAGGGTTGGGGTGATTTCCTTCAAGCGGGTCTGCACAGGGCGTAGCTGGGCAGCGGGTGCGGGGCGTGCAGCGTGTCCGGACGCGCAGTGTGTTCAGGTGTGCGGCGTGGACAGCCCTGCGGCGTGGCAGGGTGTCTGGCAGTTTGCACAGAGCTCGGAGGCAGAGCACCCCAGGCCATACTTGCTGGAGCCAGTTTAGGACGTGAGGCCAAAGTCAGGTGCCCGTGGCAAGCTCTTGCCCGTGGCAGCGCTCCGGCTGAGATGGAATTCTACGGAGTCAAGCAGGCAGGTACCAGGAACTCCCTGCCAGACCAGGGCAGAGCTCTCCTGCATCAATTAACAGCTAATTAACAACAAATAACTGAAAACCTCTGTGGAAATCACCTCCTGGGCATCCCCATACAACTTTTGAGTCTAAAGAGAGAAGTGGATACTTTTAGGCCACTGTTTCCCAGTTCTCCTGGGATGAAATAACTCACACCCTAAAAACATCCAGGTTTTTTTCCCCAAGGG
>NW_010236739.1:0-477 GCF_000690775.1 Eurypyga helias
TGGCTTTCTGGGCTGCCAGAACATAGAAGCTACCTGTTCCACCATGAAACAAAGAATTCAAGCTGTTTCTGATTCTTATTGAGATATTTTTCAGATTAAGGTGTCTTGCTGTGTAAAGCAAATCAAAGATTAATTTCACGTACCAGGGATCATTGCCAGTGCATTTTGTGCCTCAGCAGTTGGAATGCACATCATTACACCACGTAGATTATTAACACTTTCGCCTTTTGTACTTAGAATGTCTAAGATGTATTATTTTGCAACCTGCTAGTAGTGGCTCATTAACAATCCTTTCGTTAATTCTGAACTTACCAAGGATTTATCACATGGGCTTGAGGAGTACTTCCATGTTTTAATGAAGAACAGAAAAATTTTGAGAATGGAAGAATCATGAAAGACAAGCTTACAGCGCTGTTGATTTCCTCACTCTTCACACTGATCCTACCAGAATTTTATTTTAGCCCTCTCTTTTCCTTT
>NW_010236739.1:508-4239 GCF_000690775.1 Eurypyga helias
ACCATGTATTTCCTTTCCACACGGAGAACACACTGACATTTTTTAGCACTGCAGTTCAGCAGTTGTAGTAGAAGAATATGCATAAGAGACACACCGGCTCACCTGACTATTGTCTTTGCAGTCCCTTCTGTTTGTGTTTATATCCACCTCAACATCTGCACAGGCACAGCAACTCATTCTGCCACAATGCCCCTGCAGTCCTGTGTAGCTGAAAAGGACAGGGAAGCATGACCTTCCTACCTTACTTCCATGCCAATTTTCAAACTTTTGCTGTTTTGCATGGTTTTGTTGCTCCTCTGCCAAGTACGACAGACCTTTTAAGGTCTGCAAGTCACAGTTCTGATGGGAGAGAAATCATTGGTGTGGAAGTATCATGTTCCTTTAAGTGACTTATTTAATATAACTTTGTACTTCAGCCCTTTGACAATGCAAAGCTAACAGGAGATAGCCTTCCCCATTTCCAGGGTCTGAGCCAGAACACTCAGGATACCAGGCTACGCGTTGCTCTGGTTGAGGAAATGGCTGTTAGAAAGACAAAAGGCACAATGCAGACTGTTTTGCTGCACCCCACAGTCTCTCCTCCCAACAAAAGCAGTCTCATCTCAAAGAGAACCACCTGTGCCCATTACTTTGTGGCCTGAGAAGACATCCCTACAACATTTTGTAAGGCTGTGCACAGCAGTGCTATTACTGCTCTGACAGACTAGTGACAGGGCTTGCAGTTTTGCACACCCTGTACAAAGTAATTTATCATGAAAATTACTCCAGGGGTTTTTTTTAAATATATGTGGGGAAAACTCTGCATCTTCTTCTACAAGACTTTTCACTTTTCATTGCAGAATTACCCCAAATCTGCACTGGGAAGAAAAAACAGCTCTACATTTGCTGGAGTAGCTTGCTTTTACTGAAAGGATTTTCTAAGTAACATACAGAATGGTTTGTCTGACAACATTTTTATTCCGTAGGGATCGATTCAGAACAATGGTGAATGTCTTGGGAGATGCCTTTGGTACAGGGATAGTAGAAAAGCTCTCTAAAAAGGAGCTGGAGCAGATGGATGTCACCTCTGAAGTCAACATAGTCAATCCTTTTGCCTTGGAAACAACAATACTTGATAATGATGAAACGGAGACCAAGAAATCGTATATCAACGGAGGCTTTGCGGTAGATAAGTCTGACACCATATCCTTCACGCAGACGTCTCAGTTCTAAAGCCAGTAGCTTTCTGGTAAAACCAGAGCACTAAAGGAAATGGCCATATGCTATATCTAAAAAGCTTAAAGGATAATTAAGAATGAATTACATCTCACATGCATTTGACTCTGATTCTCCTCACTAGTTCCGCCCCCTACTCATCACCTCTCTGAACAATTTGAACTCACCACTTTTAGTCCTTGCTGATAGGTTGAAGAAAAAGAGAGCTGTAAATTACTTGGGTGTTTGGGTTTTTTTGATTGGTTTTTTTAAAGAATATACACTATTGCTGAGGCTATGAAATGCCTCTTTGGAATCAGCATGCTCATATATGGGGATCTTAGCTGAGACAGCCAAACACGTTTTACTCAGGAGTAGCACAGCTTTTCACGTCTTGCCCACGTCACAAAGCACATGTATGAAATTCCTTTTAACATCCTTGCCTTCTAAACAGATTGCACTGTACTTGACACCTACTGTAACTTGATCACGTGCCAAAATACTCATTTCTGCAGCTGAGGGGATACCACTGACGTGATATAGGAAGCAGCAGACCAGAAAGGCCTTGTAATAAGTATTTTACTGTGAACAGGGTTTAATTTTTCTTTAATTGTGAAATAATTGGGCATGGAAGAATTTCCAGTCTTTATGTAGCTAGGTTTCCCCATGCCTTTCATGTGAGTGCCAGCTGCTGGGATTGGCCTTCAGGTGAGACATAAATTGCTGTGGATTTGCTCTGCTGCCATCTGCAGAGTTTTTGGTAAAGTGATACTTCACCAATTTAGGTTCACTTTGATGGCCTCTTAATCCATTTCCATCAGAAGCAGACATAAGTCCATTTACTGTTGTTCACTTTTGACTCTAACCAAATATTAATTAGCCCAAAAGTAGGCAGAGGTCTTGAAGATGAAAATAGACTTTATAGCAACGCATAGTGGAAATTCTAAACCTTTCCTCCTCGGAATAAAACCAGATATATTATCAAGCACATAGGAGGCATAGCTGCTTCTAGAAAGAAGTGATTGTCACTAAGCTTTTTGCACAGACTGGTTGGTTTTTTGCTCCTTGGCTTACTTTATCAGTGAACACGCAAGTTTTTAACCACACGCTGCTACAGTGCCAAAATGTCAGCTAAACTGCATCTCATCATGCAGTTCTGGACCCAGGAAGTCACGCGTTCAGGTGGCTTGCTATAGGATAAGAAGTACCAAGAACTTCCTCGTAAGAAATATCCATTTCCTAAAACATTTTATACAAGTTTTCCATGGTGCAAAATTCACTCTCTCAAGGCAAGGGTTGCTGTAACAAATTTTTTTTGCTGTGCACATTATAGTTGTTAGCCATTTTATATGTACAGTAATCTGAAGTTCATATACAGTTATTTGTAAATAAGCTTGTAGTAAACCTAAAATTGCACTCATGTTCTAACAAAAAAACCTTTAAGCTCCTGCAGTGTTACACACTTTATTTAATTCTACACTTTTGTATTTAAATAAATCAGAAGCGTGCCAAAGAGAACTGATTACGAAAAGAAGAAAATATTTACTGTAGGTTTTGATAAATTGCACCTTAAATCAACAAGTCAATGAGACATAATACTGTATTTAAATTAAACACTTTAATCTACATAGAGGTGTTAATTTAAGTATTGGTATGTTTATACAAAACAACTAAAATGTACAGGTTGAGTAAAGCAGTCTTTTACCTGTGCAGAAATAGTATGAGACAGTCTTTATTTGTCCAGCTTTGCTTATGAGAGGAAAAAAAACACCAGTTGCCACAATTAGCCTGCAATCTACACTTTCTCTTTTCTTTGCTTTTTTAAGTGACCCTTTTATGATCGCTGTATTATTTAGTCACCCTGTTGTGATGTACTGTGAACAGTGTTCCTAATGTGTTCTAAATAAACAATTTCTCTCTTTACTCTTGTTTTAGCCTACCATCGTTTCACTGTCGAATACTGAGTTCCTTTAGCTGTAGCAGGAAAAACAAAACCGGTTGAATTTAGGATTTATGTTATATGTTCACTCACCAGAGCTGTAGCTTTGGCAAGAACTACTGTCTTCTTCCAATAAAACAAATTCTTAAGAGCACAGTGCTGAGATTGCAAGAAAGTCCCCTAACTGCAGATGGTCTGGGTTGGGAGTGTATTGTTAAGCACACACTAAGCAAGTGATTATTTATTTAGTATTTATGTTTACGGATCAGGTCCAGGTAAGCAGGGTTTGGTGGTGTTGTTTTGCCATCTATTTACCACCAAGAAACCAAACCATATGCCGAAGATACTGTTAAGTCCAAGGATGCTTTTCCTGACAAAATATTCTGACAATGCACCTTCTGTACCTGTGGGAGCCTTTGGAGAGCAGTGGAGTCTCCCCTCAGAAAAGCATCTGCAGGTTTGGGCCCTTTACACCAAGTTGTTGTGTTCCCGTAGGGTCTTTGGGGCTGCAGAACGTGTCACAGGATTGGACCCTGCTTTGCAAACAGCGTGTATGGCTTTAAGTCACAGAGGACAAGGTTTCGCCTGTGGGCGTTTC
>NW_010236739.1:4270-12208 GCF_000690775.1 Eurypyga helias
GGACCTGTTGTCAACTTTTAACACTGAGGAAAGAAAGCACGTGGACGTGAACATACACAGGTCTGTCAACATGCACGGGTCAGGTGTACCCACTCCACAAGAGTTTAAACTGCATAAAAACAGTCGTGACGTGCAGTTCACTCCTTTCATCTTCCCTGCTAAGAACAGAAACTGGCTTGCTTGAGATCTTCAGAGACACAACCAGCCGCTCCCCCAAGGTCGGGGTTAGGTCCCTCCCTGCATTACAGTTTCAGGCCCCGAATGGCTGCACAATGTACCCAGGAGTATCTCCTGTCACCCAGCCGGTGGGATGCCAAACAGTGGAGCGTGCACAGCTCTGCAGAGCTACAGCCAGGCAGGTTTTTCCTTTTCCGTGTTTTCTGCCTGCAGCTTCTCCTTGCCCAACACCCGGCAGCACTTGGCGGACTGCAGAGTGCAAGGAAGGCAGTGTTGCCGGGGCACAGGAGGCAGACCAGGGGACAGCAGCTTGACCACCAGACCAGTATTGCATGCTGAAAGTGCGGAAGGTGTAATGGGGAAAGGGCGCGACCTGTTTACAAATACTTTTTCTGGAAACAAGTATCTCCATTGGCTGTTGGTAGAGGCACGATCTTGAGTAGGCGAGAGACTTTTTTTTCTGACCCACTAGTCCTCATAGGGTATATCAAATGTTACACTGTTCTTGACAGTCTCCACTGGCCTCAAAAAGCCCAAATTGTCACTGCCGTCCAGAAAAACATGTAGGGAGGAAGGAGCAGCAGACAGAAGCTGTTATGGTCTGGCCCTAATCCCCATTGCCCACCCCTCTGTGCTGCTCAGGGTGGGATGGAGGAAGAGGAGTCGCCAATGAAGGGGTGAAGTTGAACCTAGGAAGAAAGGGGGTTGGGTGGGAAGGTGATTTGGATTTTGTTTCTCGCCATCCAACTCTGGTTTTAGTTTGCAATAAATTAAATTCCTTTTCCCCAAGTTGAGTCCGTTTTGCCTGTGACAGTAATTGTTCGGTGATCTCCCTGTCCTTATCTCAACCCATGAGCTTTCCTGTCTTATTTCCTCCTCCCTGCCCCATCCTGTGCGGGAGGCATGAGCGAGTGGCTGAGTGGGCAGCTGGTGGCTGGGCGAGGGTAACCCACTGCCATGCAACATCGGATATATACATACATATACACATATATACATAAATCGAAAGGAGTTTGTACATGTTTTTAAATGTTTTATGTATTTATACATAGATACGCAACGCACTGTACTACATGATATACATATTACTGCTATCCTACGCTGTATAACAGATAATATACACACATTTATTGAGATACAGAAGTACGCATAGCCCCAAAAGCAAAGGTATCAGAGGGGTAAAACACTCTTTAATAAGAGCTAATGGAATGAGTAGTCCAGGTCAAGGCCCTATGCTGCACCAAGCTGCGGAACGAGCACTATGTGTCTGGGGCCGGGGGGCTTGAAAGGGGCAGAGGGATGCCAAAAGGATGATGGAGTGCAGACGTGTCGGGATGTGCCAGAGGGCTATAGACCCCACCGAGGAAGCCACCGAAAGGTCCTGCTGCAAATCCTGTCACCTGCAGAGACCCATCCTGTGAGCTAGACAGAGAAGGAAAAGCCCTTAGGGGAATCCCCTGGAACGGCCATGTGGACCAGAACTGGCCGATGGGCTGGAGAACAACAAACTGGGTTTGGAGGTAAGCATCGCACCATGAGGGCAGGTGGTGGGGGAGCTCGCTTTGCCCATGGCTAGGGAGGGATCTGCTACCCACCTGTAAGACCGCTATGGAGTGCGGGCTGCCTTATCCTTATGTTGCCTGCCAGTATGTTGCCTTATCCATAGGTCAGTGACCTTACAAAAGGTTTTCGAAAGTTCTGTCTGACTGAGTGAAGGGGAGTTGGGATCCTGCCATGACTTGTCTGCCTTTCTGTCTGGACCTGCAGCAGCCAAAGAGGAACATAGGCGCAGAAGTGACAGTGGTGGTCAACTTGCTGGGGAATCTGTGATTCCATTACTGTTCTGTGTTCAACCGGCGATAACAGCAATGAGACCATGGCAGTGACGTTCGATAAGCCGCACTATGTGCCTGTTGACCACCAGCACATCAACACAATCAGCACTGAAATAAAACCTGACCAGCATAAGCACGTCTCATACGCTTTGGGTAAGTGATTGTGAATTGCATCTTCAGCCCTGGGGATAGCTAATATTTTAAGAAACCACACTAAAATGGTAGTGGCAAAAAATTAGGGGCACCCATCCTTGCGTGTGAATTACGACAGAGCCTAGGCTGGCAATGGTCACCCTGGTTTTCAGGTTGTTTTGGGTGAAGCATGGTGTGGGTGTGAAAGGTGTATGCTGCAGCATGTTTAGAAACACCACCCCATGACTGAAAAAGGGTTTGGAAATTGTTAAGCAACACATTACCAGCACTGCTCAAGGTACTGCAAAACACGTTTGGTCACGTTTCTGAGGTTGTCCCAAACAAGTTGGAAATGCCAGCAAATCAGGAAGTCTTGGGACTTGTTTATATTCAAATAAAAAACCATAAAAGAAAGCGATACATGTCATACCCCCCAGAGGAAATGTCCACCCAACCCTTTAAAAGAAAATGGAAGAACACCAGATAACAGTCTGACCAGGACAGGCAGAAGAAAAAGAACAAGAATGAGAACAAGAAGCCAGGCCAAACAGTGCAAAATAAACAGAAAACCTTGAGAAAGAGGTCCCATTGTAGCTGTAGAAAAGGAAATGTATTTTAAAAGGGATGGCTTTAAGTCATGGCTTCTCAGAGTAGTACCAAACCCAGAGTTCACCAGTGGCTATACCCAGTTTGCCCTATCTCCAGACAAAGAATGTGCTGATAACTATTACTGGATTAAAATAGGAAACCCAAGAGCAGAAGTACACTTTGCAGGAGCCTTGATCATCACTGTTCATATCGTTGTGTACAGGATATTTGACATGATACAAATAAACCAGCGGAGACACTTGCTCTTTGTCTGCATGGACACTGAACAGCTTCCCTGGGTTTTTTCAGCAGACACCTATGCCAAAGAAACATTCCCAGGTGTTTACCTGAGCAATTGCCTCCCTAGGGCCAATGTTTCTCCATTGAGTGGGGTTATGAATAGCACAACTTCCCTGGTTGTCCCAGGAGGAAATACGCTTGTGTTGCCCTAGTGTATTTGTGCATTCGTCTGAAACCGTGTGCGCGCATAACCCAACACCGCTGAACTTCAGGGTTAGAGGTCTCGGGAGTGTCAAGGGACTTTTCCACTTCCGTCTGTATAGGAAGCACAGGATAAAAACAGCCCGCAATGCACGACCACCTTTGCTCTGACCATCCCAGAGCAGATTGTCAGGGTGTAAAAATTCTCAAAAGTAGTTTTGGGGAGTCTAAAAGGCTATCATTTGGGTTTATTTTGTTGATGAAGGGAGAGAGGCTATAGTAAAATAATAAAAATGCATCTTTGCACTGGAAGCTGCTTTGTAATGTGGACAAAGGGTATTTGTCCTGCCTCTAACAAGCACATTTCTGGGGACCAGCATTGTGGGCAGTTTGGTCCTGGATAAGAAGTGCACAAGCTTTCCATCTGATTTTGTCATAGCAGCCCACTCACGCTCCCATATAGATCTGATGTGAAAACCACCTCTCTTCAAGTAGTCCCTCTTCTGTTGTGTTGTGTAATACAAATATCCAAAGGTGGTTCCTGCCATAGGGTTCTGGTCATTTTCATGGTAGCATTCAATACAGCCACGGAAAAAGCACCCATTAAATTCAAAAGCTGTTGGCACCCCATCAATAACTGCACAGATGATCAAGAAGTAGGAACCTATTTGACCTTCACCACCTTGTAATGTTGACACGTTTTAGTATTTTCCCTTCCAGCCACATTCATATGCCACTGAAGGGGGTTGTGTATCTCTTTTTCCTTGAGTAATAGCCATCTGAAGGAAGACTGCTACAGGGTTAGGTTTAAGAAACATGAAACAAGCGTGCCGACATACAAGTAGAAGCCAGCGTAGTGCACCGTAAAGGATCTTCACCTTCACTGTCATCTTTCTCACATAATGTGTGACGCGTTATCACTGTAATCTCATTCCTGTATGATTTCAAAAGTTCTGATATCTTGCTGGCAATAGCAACCTAGCTGATTTGCAAGTCAAAGATCTGCTGACTAGCTGTGTGCCATGCCCAGTTCCTTCATCATGCTGTCCACCACGTAATAGTGGGTGAAAGAGGGCCCACATAAATTTGGCTTTAAAAAATGGGGGAAATAACCTTTGTAGCCATCAATACCCAAAGTGTGGAGAGGGCTGCTTGATTTTGTGGGTAGAAAATTTGAAGAGATACAGAGGCTGGGTACTTCTACGCATACGAGTTGACCGCCCTGGCTGATAAACTGCACATCCACTCTTACCTTCAGTAGCCAACTGACAACAAAGTAGCCATCCTGGCCTTCAGCACTGTGTGCTAGGAACCTGTAGCCCCGAAATGTTGTGTCCACAAAAAAATGATAAAAATTCACAAGTGTGTTCTCCCATTCTCATTCAGTTTTTCTTTCTCTCCCTTCTTCTTCATCCCAAGGGGCATCCGGTGCTAACTCCATGGCAAAAATGTAGTTGGGGTTGTGTCCCAGTTTCCTGCTTACATTCCATGTCACAGATAATATAGCCCTGTCCTGCCTCTGGGTTTTTTATCACAGGCATCAAACACTAGTGCTAGTTTATGTTATAGATCTGTTCACAGCATAGCCCACACTTCCAGACTTTACATTTGTGATTTTTTTCTACACAGGCTTTACACTTTTCACAGAAATCTTAGCCAAACAATTTTGGTTTTTAACAGCCTGGGGTTTGCGCCTCTGCAAACATTTCCCAGACCTGCAGCCTCCAGCTGGGGCACCTTATCTGTCCTCAGGTCAACTGCGCTGTCGTGAGACAAGCAGAGCCAGCAATAATATTTACAGCTATGGCCATGGTTATGCAAGGTAAGGCAAAGCTCACAAAGGTTTCTTACACCAAACAACTTCCTAAATCCTTAACACCGTAATAACGTAAACTGTGTAAAAGGAGGAAGCAGATCTTGTGATATCAAAGGCCATCATTCGTCTTAAAAGTCCCTCAAGTTTTTTTCTCCACAGATGGGAGGATGATGAGTATATTTACATGTTGCAGATTCTCAAAACAAGATGTCACTCAACGTGACCTTCCTGTGCACAGCCCAGCCCAGTTTGTCATGTAGGGCTTTTGCTCTGCTTAACAATTCTGTACGTGTTAGACCCCTCACAGGTGTAAGCTCTGTGTAAGGCTCCCAGCAAAACGGAGATTATGGTGACTGTTATTTAAGTGAATTAAATAACACCACTTTTTGTCCATAGTTTTGGAATAAAAGATAGCCTGTCAGGCTCTGCATAGCCCATTCCTATTGGCTTTTACAGTAACGGTAGCTAGGTAGAAAGACTGATCAAAGGACAGTTCTCTTTTACTTTGCAAAAGAGTGCTGACCAAGTCTAAACATTTCACAGCCTTCATATAGCATAAAGCAATAGTGTGAGGTTACAAAAAGCTACGCCTGCTGTCAGTTTCAAGACAGATCTGGACATAATCACCAGGTTCAAACAGATGTTTTAAATTACCAAATATCTGCTCTATGCCCCAAACAAATGTTTCATAAGCTTCATGTAGTGACACTTGACCTAAATTAACTAAGCTGTTTTCTTCTACATATTGGCTAGCCTTGAGCATCACGACCAGCCATCCCCACTGCTGAATATGCACCACAGAAGCCATGGAACGATCTGCCAGCTCCTCCACCACTCCTGCTACAGCTGAGTGAGGGTGGGGTTAATCTGGGCGGTCAAATACCTCTGCAGTGCTTGGGAATGAAGCCAGTGGCACCCCTGGGAAACACCCTTGTGTTCAACAGCCTCTAGCTATTCAGGGCACTGCAGTAACCGGGCAATTCCTTCCAGGGGGTCAACGTCTGTCCTGGTGGGAGACATGTTTGCTGGCCCACTAGGAAAAGCAGTGTGCATATAAGAACCCTGACGGTCCCTATGACCACTTGCCAACAAGACACTTGCTCTTTCTGCAGTGGCTGTGGTCTCTTAGAGCAGAAGGCTGCAGTGCGCGTCCCAGAGCCTGTGTCTTGCTGCTTCTGCAGTAGTTGTCATCTAACACACATGCTTATCTTCTGCTTCTTTTTTGCAGCATTGCCCTAAGGATAAAGAAACATACGTAGCAGCACAGGTTTCTAGTTCAACACACTTAAAAGAAAGCAGATTTGCATCAGACTCCTTGAAATACTAGTATTTTATTTGCTAATACAGTCTGGATCAGAGCGGGAAACTCTCTTACCCATTCAGCAACCGGAGTGAGGCTAAGAAATGACTGGCAACCCATGACATTCCAGTCATCTCTGTAGTCAGATGTGATCAGCCTCCAAGTAAGTCTTTAAAATGCATTTTAAAGTCAATTAACCAGTTTTAGAAGGAACATCTCTGATGGTCTGCAGAGCTGAAAATGGCCTGAGAGGGTCAAGCTCTGCTGTGGAAGGAGATTCAGGCATTTGGCACAAAACCAGAGTTCACTGAATGTCAGCAGAGAAATCCAATTGCTTTGCTGTGATTTTATCAGAGGGTGCTATGGCAGACAACACTAGAACAGCTGGCAGACCAATACCAGCTGGAGACTACTCATTTTTTGTAGCTTTCAGTTGGAGACCACTAAAAAACCATAATCCAACTACAACAACTGTATTAGGAAACTACCTTAAAAATTTCCCATCACTGTCTCTGTGGAAGGAGTGCTACAAAGGGTAGTAGCTGGAACTGTTTTAGTCACTGTCATTTAGTCTTGCCCAGAGCACATCTAGCTGAAACTCTGAGTTACTGCCATTGACCAAGCTATACCAATAATGGTAGCAAGACCATTTTTTGAGGAAGGTGAAAGTCTACCTCAGATAGGCGTTACACCGGCAAACTCCGTTTAACAAAATCTGTCCTATGATATTTGAAAATAGAGTAGAGGAAATTTTGGACAGAGCTAAACATGGTACATGGAGGTAATACAACAGTCACAGCCAAAAAAAAATGTTTGTAAAAGAGGAAAATAATGGTGCATCTTGGTGTGGACTGTGTTGAGCTGCAGCCAGCGATGAGCGAACAGTTGTGATAGTTGAAGGCCAGCCTTCTGTGAATTAAAGGAAAATGAAGGAGCTCTGAAATCAGCAGAAGCCCCTGCTCATAGAATAGCTCAGTAAGGGGACAAGACAGAAAGGAAAGAAGTACAGTGCGTGGTAAAGATGTAGTGAAGGACTACAGAGTGGAAAACATGTAGACTCTGAACTGGTGAAAAAAACAGATAGTGGAGCAAACACAGACTGCAAGCACAATCAAAGAGGATATGCACAGCAACCCGGTGCCATGGTCCATTTCCGGAGAGCTACCCACCCTGCAGCTGTGGTAGGAAGAGCAGTCCTACAGATTATGGTCCTAATTAAACAAGATTCAAGTCTGCTGTGCTAACCACATGGCACATTGTCAGGACACACAAAAAGGACAAGAAAAGAACAAAACAGTGTATCTCACATTTACTCCTATTTCAAGATTGACTGTTTGGACTTACTAGCCTAAACATACAGTAAGTCTTCTGGGACTCTGGCAGAGCATCTGTACTCCCACTCTTTTTCAAGCTTACACGAGTTAAATGAAAGATATATCTGCTCAAACCCTGGCCCCTTGAGTTGACCTCTCTGCCTTTTCACATACTCTCTCTTTTAGATGCCCAGACATAAGTTCTTAATCCTTTTTCATAACCCTCCAGATTTTTCTCCTCATCAGCCAGTGAACAACTTACTCTTGCCAAAGCCATATGATGGCTCTGCAAACACTGGCCTGCCTGAAGTTCCTTGTAAGATGAAACATTCTCTT
>NW_010236739.1:12239-15537 GCF_000690775.1 Eurypyga helias
TCAGAGGAACTGCTCCACTGTTTATTTTATGGGCATATGTACAAAACAGCCTCTTTTTCATCAGTATACTTTTTCTGCTTATTAAAGCCAAGCATCGGGGGCCTGGCAAGGTAATTTCTTTCCTCTGCGCCAAAGCTGTAGCCAATGTGTCCCAGACAATTTACGGTCTTAGGCAAATACACAGCTCTTCTCCTGTTCAGCAAGCTCAAGATAAGAACTGCACTGAACGTTAGCAGGAAGGGCACTGACCTTCATTTACCAAAAATCCGTTAATTTAAAATGCAGTGACTGAATGTTTTAGAGGGGAATAGGGACTTCAGTATAACAGAATGTCACACGGACATTGGTTACAAGCTAACTTCTGTAGTAAAGGTAGACATTTTATTAATATATTCTATTTATCCCCTAGTATTACTACTAGGGATCAGAAACCTGTGAAACCACGTCATCAACCATAGCTTTCAAAGACAAATCAAGAAAACAGTCCACAACCCAATTCAAATAAGGACCGCTGTCACCATGCTGCAGCAATAGGAGCTAAAATTATGAAGGCAATTGACATTTCCATGGCCACTCTACCTTAGTAATTTATTAATAAATAGGAAATAATTACATGGTGATACCACTTTCTGCATTTTCAGACAAAATTTGAATTTTAAACTGCAAGGATTAGTTTCCCATGAAGACCCTGTTTCTCTTTATAAAATCGATAGGGAAAACCTCTTAATAACAACAACTTACCTCCATGTGTTCACATCCAGAAATGTTGCCAGATTTAACTCCAGTCCTGGTTTTCCTGGTGCTATCCTTGCAAGATCAGACAGTAACTCTCTACTCCTGGGTCACCTACCCCAACTTCCACTCCTTATACACATCCTTTTTATGCCAGAGTTCAGTTAGGAACTCTTCATTCTCTCATGTCAGTCTCCTGCTGCCTTTCTTTGATTTCCTACTTGTTTGGATGGAGCTTTCTTGACCTTCCAGAGGGTGATCCTTGAATACCAACCAGCTCTCACAGAACCCTCTTCTCTCTTGGACCATATTCCATGGGATTTTTCAAAGCAGATTCCTGAAGAGGCCAAAGTCTGCTCTCCAGACATCCAGGGTTGTGGTCCTGGTTTTCACCTTGATATACCTCCCAGGGTCCTGAACTTCAGTGTCTCATGGTCCCTGCAACTGAGGTTGCCCCTGACCTTCACTTACATGACCGGTTCTTTCCAGGTGGTAAATATCACTCCTAGGAAAGCACCATTCACAGGAGAGCACCCTGCACAGCACCTAGGAGACCACACTTCACAGTCCACTTATGCTACAAGTATTTCACCAATTTGGCCATAACGATATTAGATGCTGTGTCAAAGGCTGCTAAATGATGTCCACTGACAGCTTTTCCATCATTCATTGACAAATAACACCATAGATAAGTTACTGGGTTAATTGAGCACAATTTGCTCTTGGTAGATGCATGTTTATTGTTCCTAAACATCGTCTAGTTCCCTGTATATCTGAACAAGTTTTCCAGGTGGATTAATTCCACAAACTCTCCAGGGAATTAAGTTAAGTGACCCGTCTGTAATTGTCTGTATCCTTCTTACCTTTCTCAAAGTTGGGTGTGACATTTGCTTTCTCCTGTCAGGATTCTCCACCAAGTTGCTATGACCTTTCAAATAAAATGGGGACATCTATGCAAATGGTATCAGCCAGCTCCCTGAGCATCCTCAGATGCATGGAATCCAGACCCACTGTTCTTCTTGATATCGAGCGTGCTTTAGTGATCCCTAACCATGTCTTCCTCTACTGTGGGTACTGCTTCACTCCCATGGACCCTGCTAAAAGGGACAGAGGCCTGAGGGGATTTCCCAGGGAAAACTGAGACAGAGATTTCAAAAAGTATCTGAGGCCTTTCAGTGTTCTGTGTCATGGTTCTCTGCCTGTGAAGTGGCAGGCTCATATTTGCCTCAGCCTTATTTTTCCTACTAATGCACTTACAGAATTTCCCTAAGCTCCCCTTCTCTTCTCTGGCTAGTTTGAACTTCAGCCAACCTTTGTCTTTTTTCTTGAAGGGTCAGGCGAGATCTTTGTTTTCCTGCCAGGTGACCCATGACTGCTTATACACTGTCACAGTACACTGTCTGTGTACTTAGACTTCATGGTTATGCTCAGTCAGAGGTTCCCTATTCAGCCAGGGCAGGTTCCTCCTACACTGCTTCTTACATAACGTACATTATTGACTGTTCCCATTCTGAATTAACCAGTAATGTAGCATGCCATGACCTAAGTGAAACATCTACACAGCATTTAATAACAGACACCTGATCTTGCTGGCCTGAGTTTTGTCTTCAGGCTCTTTGCCATCTTACTGCCAAACACGTTAAAAAAGGATCATAGATTCACAGAATATCTCAAGTTGGAAGGGACCTATAAAGACCATTGAGTCCAACTCCTTGCAGGACTACCTAACACTAAGTGTCATCCAGGTGCTTCATGAACTCTGACAGGATAGGATTGGTACCATGACACTTCCCTACGGAGCCTGTTCCAATCACTGACCACTCTCTCAGTGAAGAATCTTGTCCTAATGCCCAATCTGACCGCCCCTGATGCAGTTTCCTTGCATTTCCTTGTGTCCTGTCACCAGATCAGCACCTCCCCCTCTGCTGCCAACATTGAGGAAGTGGGCAGTGAGACTTGCTGCGATGACCTGAAATCTCCAGCCCATACCTGGTGCTGGGGAACACCACCAGTCCTCTGAGGGGATTTATATTTTAGCATGGAAAGCAGAGAAAATGTACGGATTGGCTATCGGGACTAGCACTAAGGGGCTGTCTACTGATGTAACCAGTGCTTGGAAGAGGCAAAGGGGAGTCCTTTTTCCTACTTGGGATCAAGTCAACAGAAACCGGGAGCTGAGGACGTGGAAGGCTGTGGTTCTCTGAGGAAGAAAGAACCTGCTGCTCATAGGAACAAGATTGCTTCTTTCACAGCAGCATTTCTGAACTTCTGAAAGAAGACATCTTGCTTTAGAATGGTTTTCACTGCAAAACGGAGGGCCCGTGCAGGAAACCCAGAGCAGAAAAGCTGTTCTCCCTTCCACAAATAATATGCTGCTTTTTATTCCTAAAACTTGCCTGCGTTTCTTGCTGTACATTTTACCCTGAAATTTTACATTGAGTAGGAAGTCTCTAGTCAGGAAACAAAACGTAAAAAGCCGCACAAACTGAGTTTTTAGAGGAGGTGATTTTGTTGGCATTGTGCCACGTACATACTTTTGCGCTTCTGAGGAGAGAAGGAAAGAACA
>NW_010236740.1:0-2479 GCF_000690775.1 Eurypyga helias
CATTCCAGCCCAAACCGTTCTGTGAATATTTGCATTGTTTATTGATTCCATACCTGATAAATATTTCAGTGAGTCTTTGGTAGGAAGAAACTTCATGTCCCATTTAAAGGGAAAAGGAAGAAGGAGGTAGAAAAGAGAAGGTATTATCTTTACTGAAAGCTGCAGTCAACGGTTACCCGTTCTGAAAGGTCTTCTACATTCAGCTCAGTAAAAAAGGGAACAAAACCAATCCGTTGGAAACAAAGTTATCATTAGGTGACTCATAGTCTTATAAGGTATTTCTTTTAAAATTTTTTATACTTAGTATTCTAACTTTTTCCAAAGCATCCGTTGCTACATAAGTCTTTCATATATGTGGGATTGTTGTATGTTTGGGAAGAGGTTTTTCAAATGCAAATGTACAAGAAGCTACGGTTTATCCAGTTTTTCAGTTTTCATCCCAAATAAGAAAACAAAATGAAAAAATATTAAGAAATGGATTTGTCTGTGTTAAAACACAGAGGTTGAAACTACAGTACGTGATTTTAGTATTCAGTACCTTTAAACATACATGTAACCTGTCTGCCTCCAGCGGCATCTTTTGGGGAATATTAAGCCTGAAATTCCAAACAAGGAATAATAAAATGCTTCAGTTAATGGCAGTCCCAGGAAGAGGGTTATACTTTACTATCACCAGTTAGGCCGTTTCTGTTGCTTTGCTGCTTGTAGCTGGACGTTTTGCAGTCTTCCCGAGGGAACATCTTTTAACTTGCAGTATATCTTCACCCTTTTATGGTTCACAGAGTTGAGTCCATGCACCGAAGTCCCACAGTAGCGCATCTCTGGCAGTAGACCCACAGTAGCAGGAAATTCAGTGGTCACAGATGTTTTCCATTATTAGGAGCTGGTGGCACCTACTGTATCCATCATGGGGAGACCGTGTTTCTGTGCCCTTACCCTGCAGGCACAATTCTCAAGGCAAGGGCAAGTGCCTAAACCTTGAGTGTTTGTGTCATTTTGGGTGTTGGGGAGGTAGCCAGTCTGGCCTTCAATTCCTCCTGGGGAAAGGTGCTTACCTCTTTGAAGTCCCAAGTGACACCTACCTTTGCAGTTGTCTGAAGTATCCTAGTGTTTCAGATGGCAGGAGGTGCCATTGTGGAAGCAGAGAAATCCTACTCCACCTTTCTCTCTATCGTCAGGGAAGTGGCGTTCATGCAGAACTGGGCACAGGTATTTTTCACCTTCTATGGGGTGTCGTTCAGCTGCCTAGGAGGGTGAAGAAATTAACTTGTAAGGCTGAATGGGGAAATGCAGGGAAGTGGACCACCTTTATAACTAGCCCTTTGCCTCAAGGGTTTGTGTGTAGACTTTGCATTAACTGGTGTTGGGGGAAAATTTGCAGATGTGTTAGGAACAGAGAACAGTGCTCTGACCTCCCTGCTAGCAGGAGTATGCCCTCCCCACTCAGTTCTTGAGTCCTGTGCTAATGTATATTTTCTTTTATTCCATTTGCAATTATTTCTAGGTTTTCAATGATGGCACATGAGGTTTTATTCTGTTTAAGAATAATGTTTCTTGCATATTCTTGAAACCTTTGTTTAGTTAAAAAACTTTTTGAATTAGCTGCTTGATGGCATGCCTAGCTAAGCAGTCAGCAATGAAAATACTGCTTCATAAATGTGCTGTACAGTCACTGAGCAAATTTCCTGTTTAGTTCCTTTAGCTAAGTCACTTTCCTGTTCTTTTCCAATTTAACCAAGATAAATTTTGGTTTTTTTCCAGTGTTACCCAGGACAAATTTTGTGGTATCATCAACATTTCAGTGGAAGGGCTGCATGATGTTATGACTGAAGATCCTGAAACAGGAACATACAAAGAGTAAGTGGAAAATCTAATTAATTTTTGTCAGTTTAACAGTAGTAGTACTATTTTATATGTAGTGTTTTGATTGGAAAAATCTGTAGGCAGTTAAGACATGTTTGTAAGAGATCTATTTTCACAAGTGTGAATGTTTTAGTAAGATAGGAAATTTTTGGTCTTAAGAAAAATAAGTGTAATGGGGAGAGGAAGGGCTTAAAATAACAGTCAATATAATTTTATAGTGTTAATTAAGTTATCTACTAAATGATGTCTTAAAATGTTTATATTCTTAGATTTGCTTTTTGCTCACTTAACTATTATTTCTAAAATTACAACCCAACAAGTTTGCATGTTGACAGGGTGGTAGTTCAGCATTTCTTAAAGTGTGAAATCCGGAGTTTAACCAAGATCTTTTCCTAAATGCCTGAGACTCACTGAGCAGACCTAGTGTGCAATACTTCACGGCCTGGAGGACTTGATAATCTGTCCTACAAAGACAATTCTCTCCCTTCAGTTGTTCCACTTAACTGCTAGAGGCGTAGCCCAAACTACGGTTTCCAGAGCTGGGAGCAAGGGTTCGTTGGTGGCAGGAGGGAGGTCTCAGGGCTGCTCAGAGTGCACTGTCACCCAGCACCACAGT
>NW_010236740.1:2490-20840 GCF_000690775.1 Eurypyga helias
GACTCCCAGGTTAATAGTGGTATTCTACCAAAGCTGGAAAACTTAAAAAAAACCCAGTGAATAATAAGGATTTTTTAGGACAGCAATCTTAATGTTGTTTTTTTTCTCTGTAATGATCACATAGTTTTATAATGATGGAACATTGTAAGACATTACAAACAGGTGCTCTGCAAGATGTCCCTACAGTCACTATATTCTAATAACAGTATTTACCGGATGCTAAGAATCAAAAATTTTCTAACTTTCAGATAATTACCTGGTGATGGAACAGACTGTATCTGAACTAATTAATTACTTGCTCAAGGGTATGTTTGCTGGCACTGAAGCCAACTGGCACAGAACAGCTGGCGTGCTACCTCTTAAGTTTTCCTCCACTTAAAACAGGCGGTATGGACAGAGGTGTGCGCTGAGGATGGTCCACACTCACTGAACTATGCCCAAGAATTGCTTGCAAAAGGGTTTTTTTTTTCCTAAGTCTCAGTATAGAATGTGTCTTGGAATGTGCTTTGACACTGCATTCTGTGTACTATTGTAGACAACAGAGTCCCTCCTATTTCTAAACATTTTGCTTTGCCAGTACTTTTTGATCAGAGTTCTCGCAGAGAAACAAGTAAAATTTTGTCCGAGGTAATTTCATGTGTTAAGCTGGAAGGCTTGTAGAACTTGTCACTGTGCTCTTCTGAACTCTGGTCTTTGTTTTGAATTTTTACCATATAGGCACACTGAACCAAGGACATATTTCTGTGGACAGATACTGAATGGTCTGTTATCTGAAATATTCTGACATTTGTTACACATTTCGACATAATCTGAGAGTAAATAAAGTGAGAGCACTCATCTGGAGTTGTGTGCACTACTCTGGCTCTCCAGGTTGAAGAAGAATGATTTAAGCCTGAACTGGTTCAGAAAACTATACTCCATTGATTATCATCATATCTAATTACTGTAGTGCAGAGACTAAGACAACATGAGTGTTTAGCATAGGAAGATCAAGGCAGAAGCAATATAGAACTGCAGCCACTAAAGACTGAAGAGGGGACCAACGTGCATAGGGAAAACTGGTTTTAGATGTAAATTCGATGAGGTTATGAAAATTAGTACATGGTGCCCTGGCTTTCAGTGCAAAGGGGTTACACTCAGCCAGGTATGCTGGTGTTTTATGTTTCACACTGCAGTGATAATTTTACAAGAAAGCTTTACAGACCTCAGATTTCCTGGAAAGGGGAGCATTCCATAACTCTTTCTCACCAATATTCACATTTTTCATCACAATTTTCATCACATTCACAATTTCATCTTTTCTTTTTTTATTCCTTCTTCTCCTTCTTTTCTGAACTACTGTTGTTGTACCTAAAATTTCTATATTATTTTTCCAAACCCACATAGTCTGTTTTTATTTGCAGAAGTATATTTTTAAGCCAGATCTCGAGCTAAAATACACAGGATAACTGGGATTGATAGACAAGTGCAGGTGACAGAGAACCTGCATTCAGGCTTCTTTAGGTTCACTGTTCTCAAGAAAAAAGACTTGCTTACAGATTGCCTGACCTTTATCAAACTCCCTCATATCTGCCCTGTGTTTTTAAAAATGCTTTAAAATAATTTTTAATGATAATGTATGTTAAAACTATTCTTATACCTATTCTCAGCTGCATGTTGATGTCTCATTTTGAAGAGCCCAAAGTTACAGAAGATGAGGAACCTCCCACAGAACAAGACAAAAGAAAAAAATTGGTAAGTTTTAGATCTGTAATTCAATTATAGAACTGATGATGTGATTCACCTTTATCAGACTAAATTCTTTGCCATTGGATTTGGTTCATCTGTTGTTCTCAGAACATTCATCTCTTGAATCAGAAAAGGATTTAATGATGAATTTTGCAGCCACTACACTTAGCTTTTGCTTTCCTTATGAGCCTTGGAAGATGTGGCCAAAATAAAGATCATCTGTTCAAAAAATCTGGACATCATAATACTAGGACACTATAAAAATTGCTTATTTAAAAACACGGTGAGCTAAAGCTTACCAAATTGTTGTGGCAGGCTAGATTTCTCATGATTTAAACCAATCTGTATTTTATTGAATTGTGTTTTACATTAACTGCTGTTGATCCATGTGCTTGCATAGAACCTTTTTCTGATGTTAAAAAGCATCGATTTAGCAGAATATATCTGGATTAGGTGCCATGCAATTATGCTGGTTTTGTCCAACCTAATCTGTGGATGTTTCATAACTTATTTTTGTAAGAGTTCAGGGGAACTGGTTCCTCACACAGAAAACTTCAGTGTACAAATGCTGTGGAATAAAACAGTTGAAACTGATTGGCACTGAGTAATTGCAAAACGTGGAACTGGGAGATTGAGTAAATGTGTGTAGCCCTGTCACGCATTTACCTCAGTTGACCTATGTGTATCCAAAAGAATAGTTGTGGACAGTCCTTTAGTACTTTGTTTCTTCTTGCAGGAACAGAAGAGTTTGCATGGCTTTTCGTAATTTGTTGTAATTTGGTGTTTTGGGGTGTTTTTCAGTCACTGGCTGCCTTTGGTTTGTTAGTAGGCTTTTCTTTTAAACGCTAATCAATATATGGTTCCTTTTTCAAAAAACAGAACATGACACAAAAGCTTTTGTGTAATCTTTTGCTGTAAGTAATGCCTTAAGAGAAATCTCTGGTGTCTTGCAACTTCAGATTTAAACAAAACAGAAATGTATTAGACAGTTCTGTAATTCAGTTACTTTTAAAAGCATCTCTATAATTTATTAAATTTCATTAAATCTTCCAGCTTGCGGGCTTAAATTAAATTCTAGGAATTTGTTGCAGAATGAAAACATTTATTCTTAGTGGGTTTGGATAATTCTTGACATATATAGGCAGATACATATCTTTATAGATAGGGATCAGTATATCTATGAATCAGTAGTGAGAGAGATGTGTTTGGTTTGTTAATCAGATTTTAAAAACACAGAGTGAATTTAAATCTACAGTCCTTTCATGTTCTTAATTTTCTTCGAATATACTAAAATTTTATTTCCCTCTGGCGGGATGAAGTTCTAATAACTTCCCTGCAGAAATTATCTTAATTTTTCAATTGCAGGTTGACTTTAATAGTCTGGATATGTATTTAGGAATTTAGACTTGTTAGATTTGCTGTGTGCAATCTAACCTAAAACTTCAGTGCAGATATATGGGGCAAAATGAAAAGTAAGGCACATTGGTTTATGACCTTTAGCATTCTTCCCTCCTAAATAATACAGTGCACCAGTATAGTGTTGATGAACACAGTCATAATGAGGAAACTGTTCAGGGGTCACGTGCGCTACAGAGTCCAGGGCCATTTGAACCAAGAGAAATGGATGTGCTTTGATATGGAGGAGCCAGCACCGATAAGGACATGACGTTGCAGGTTTTGATTTACTTACCCTGCATGTCACACTGCTTTTTTTTCACTGAGGGATTGCTTGTGATTTGTTTGTCAACTGTTATTTAATGTGCAGCTTAAACACCTTTTCAGCCTTTGTTTCCTTGGAAGGTTTACAGAGAATAAATTGACATAAATGAACATTGAAACTTCATTTTTGTTTTAACTATTTCCATGGTTACTGTGTCTTCTAGATTCCTAAGCATTATGAAAATCCTTAGTTTTTCTCCGTTCAGTCCTCTTTTGTAAGAATAGCTGCCTGTTTGACTCTTCTCATTCCCGTATTTAGCTGATTATTCCTGATATATTTCAGACTTGAGCCTTCTATACTGTCATTTCTTCAGCTAACGTCAGTATTCACTGTATTCTTACTCCTTTCTATGCAGTTTTTCACAGCTGTTAAAGCAGGCAAACTCTAGTAGTTATGAATGTCTGCAGTAAATTCATTCTGAATCCCAGCTGAAATTGCTCAGTATACATTTTTGTGGGTCATGCAGAAATTGAGACTCGCCACTTTTCATGGCTGTTAATTTCAAAATGATAGCAGTCATAGAGTTAGGTCACTAGTAGTAGAAGGGTCAAATAATAATCAGGATTGATTGTTGTCATTCCTACCCACCTGCACGGTAAGCTTCTTCCTCTCTGTAGGAGCATCAGTGTACACAATTCATGTGACATTGAGAACAACCACAGTAGCTGATACCTCTGGCGAAATGAAAGTGGGAACAAGTATTTGAAGTGAGAACAGGTAATCAAGAACGACCTAAAGGGAACCTGCAATTGATTTAAGAAAGTTTCTAGTCTCCTGTCCCACTTCATTCCTGCAAGAGGTTTCTCCCCTCTTACATATTCCAGTGCTGAATCAGCAGCTTGTATCAGGGCTTAGATAAAAACAGTAATGAAAAGATAAAGGGGGTTCTCTCTTTCAAAAGAATAATGCTTTGCAACTTTTAAGGCCATTAATATGAGGAAAGAAAGATAAACTGGCATGCTCTGTGCTAAGTATCACTTCCTGTTGTTTGTACCGGGTCTAGATATTTTTGTTTCATCTATCCCTTTATCCTGTCATTGCTACCTCTCTTTATTATTATGCATAGCTCATAATTATTAAAGAGAGTTTTAGCTATACTACGTCCCCCTTGTGTGGAGGGGGAACTGCCTAAGATTCGCAAATCCCTTCTGTGTGGACTAAGGTGAGACAACACTCAAGGTCCCTACATAAACATCAACTTGAGTGGGAGATTTCTATAGGACAGATGTTCTGTAAATGTTGGCCCTCTCACAGTTACACCTACCTAAGCCATGTGGCTTTATGAGAAATCAAGGTAGGCCTTGTGTCAGTTAACGGAGAAGGGAGAGAGCAAGAGAGAGAGATCACCAGTCCTGGATCCAGCGTTGGACCTGCAACGCGGGGACTTGGTGTAGAGAGCCCCAGAAACTCATGCGCATCTCTGTTTGTTTATCGGCCCCAATTCATGGATTTCTGGAACCTTCTCTCACCACAGTTCCAGGAGTGGTTGACACACCATTCAGTCAGAAGGAGTAGCACCAGGCCCCTCCCTGTGACTTCCATTTTGGGACTTCTGGATCCTTCTCTCGGGGGTGTTCTCCAGGCTCACAGTGCAGTCACCTGGGGCTCATCCCTTGCAAGCTAGAACAGTACTTCATGAGTTTATGACAATGTCATGTAATCAACATTTCCAGATACTGCTACATTTTAGTCTCATTGAGGAAATGTAAATAGATGGAGATATGTAAATACATTGAGGAAAATGTAAGTAGATGGCGAGTAATTAATGACCTTGCATTACACATAGTGTATAGGCCTCAGGTGAATTATTTTTATGTGTCCCTAGTGTATTTTTAAGAACTCTGGTATCATTGTCAAAAAGGGAGTTATCTTTTTCAATTCTTTATTTGAAACTGCGGAGAGGACAAATGAAGTATTTTCCAACAAAAATATATATTATTTAAACTTGAATTATCCATGCTGGTACATGTTTTAGGTGATGATTATACGTAAATATAGAACACTTGGGAGTTTTTTTTTATTTTACCCTAGTATGGGAATAAACTAGATAAATTGTGATATTAATATCTTCAGGGAAATAAATAAATGAGTTACAGTGTAATAAGCCAAATGATCAAGTTTTATGCGATGATGTGGTTTGCTAAAAGTAATACTTTCACTTTGTTGTTTGGTGTATAATTTTTCCTTATGCATTTTATATACAAATTAACCACAGATCTAATGCAAGTCCCACTGAAATCTGTTAAAAAGCTTTGCTGTTAGTACCCTTTCTTGTTGTCTGGCTTCATTTCATAATCAGAAGTAAAGGATACATTCCTTCCTTAAATTGTTTTTCCAGTCTTTCTCAGCATCACAGCCATGAGACACAAATCATCATGGTAAATACCAGTTATGTATCAGCATTCTTGCTTCTCTTTAGTATTAAAGTATCCATACTTAAACTGAAGAAAATCTCTCAAGTTCTGGAATTCTTTTCAACAATCTAATTCTGATACCACCAGCACACTTTTTTGAGTCTTATTAGACTTTTATTACCTGTTCTTGCATTCAAATGCCATTCCATTGGCTGGTGTTACCACTTGCAGGAATTAGGTTGCTGTTTTACTACAGAATAATATATAATTGATTATTGAAAAGTGTGATTTTTTTACTGTAGTGTTGTCTAAAGATGTTGAGGAAAGAGGTCCAGCTAACATATGCTTGTTTGTCAAATAATCTAAACCAGTTCCACTTCTTCAGTGTTTTGTTTCCTTACTAATGAAATATAACTGACCGTAGTTGATGCCATCTCTGAAGTGCTAGTCATGGTAACAGGTCATGTGTTTTTTAGGAGTTATGGAAAGCTCATTCAGGAGTAATTAACAAGGCAGCTTTGAAACCGTTATCTTACAGAAGAGTGAAATCTTACAGCAGATTGGATCAATGATTCGAGACTGTTTCAAATAGGTTGATACTTGCTTTTGATAATGAATTTGATCTTTGCTTTACAGGAGTTTTTCCTCTTGTTTCTCAATTAAGTACAAAGAAAAGCAGAAGATTTCTTTCTTGAGCTGAGGTTGTAAGAGATGAATAAGTTGCATATTTTTTAGTTCACTATTATTTTTCTTTTACATGTTTTCCACAGCTTGCACTGAAGGATCCTGTACACACTGTGTCATTGCAGCAGTTCATCTATGAGAAGCTAAAGGCGGAGTTTTTCCTCTTGTTTCTCAATTAAGTACAAAGAAAAGCAGAAGATTTCTTTCTTGAGCTGAGGTTGTAAGAGATGAATAAGTTGCATATTTTTTAGTTCACTATTATTTTTCTTTTACATGTTTTCCACAGCTTGCACTGAAGGATCCTGTACACACTGTGTCATTGCAGCAGTTCATCTATGAGAAGCTAAAGGCACAGCATCAGGCACTTATGGAAACCGTGGACACAGAAATAGTTGCACAGCTACAAGAATTTTTACAAGGCTTCTAAAAAAGCAGAAACAAGATTTTGTATGTCCAATTTCCCTTTTAAAAAAATAAAAAAGAACTCTAGCCTTCCATCTTATATGGAAGAGCCTGTTGAAAGTTAAAAATAACTCATGTTAAAAAAAATAAAAAATAAGTTTCTGTTGTTGTTGTTATACTAAGTTTGTAACACTTTATGTTATTTTTTAATAATGTACTTGGGGATTTTATCATCAAAGTAACACTTCCATGTTTCCTAACATGGTATATGCTGTCCTAGATAGTACCATTGCTGGCTTTGTGGTTCACAAGGCTGTGTCATAAGCCAAGAGGTCTGAAGGGATTTAGTAATCTATATTAATGAGAAGTGTCTATTAATCTAGCAATATAATTTGGTGTCAGGAGCTGCTTGTCTTCATATTGTATACCTATAATTTCTTCCCTTCCTATTACCACTTCTTGACTGTATCTTCAGCCATACAAGCAGAATGAGTTAGGAAAGCAGTAAGACTGTGGGCAGAAATACTCTTTCATGAGAAAAAGATAATTCCAATTTCAATTGTCTCAGAGAAAAGGAAAGTTAGATTGTAATGCTTAAATTGTATTTGAAGAAGTGTTAGAGAATAGCAGTGTGTATATCTAAAGATAGGGGGTTTTATTTTCATCACCAATTTCTTTATTATGAAATTTCTTGCTTTCTTGAGGTCCGTCTATCTCACTTTTAGCTGTCTTAACACAGAGAAACTCCCCAGAGGCAGATAAATAATTAATTCCAATTAATTCTTGGCTGTACCTGGACCACTTAAAATTGCTGATGTTCAGTTATCTCAATTCTTTGCTTTTTTTTTTTCCATCAAAGGCATAACAACAGTATACTTCATAATAGTTACTGAAAAATTTGAGCCCAGATGGTCAGAATTTAAATAATTATTTGCAAATGCGAGGCTTAATTATTTATTAGTTACCTGGACAACTACAGGAGTGACAGGGTAAAGCTGCTCCTTTCTATGTGCCCTTGTCTTTTGTACCCTGCAGGTGGGAGGGGGAAGAGAAGGATCTTGTCCGTTTCAAGATTTTAAGTTCTCACCTTCCACCTTCAAAGTTGAAGTGAACCTTGTTTGTTCTCACAAAGGGATGATCAAGCCCTTAAGGCAGGTTATTGTTTTTTTTTTCCTGGAGGGGATTAGCGGTTTAAAGACACCTACATGCTTTCGAGCATTTTACCAGATGACCAGGTGCTTTTAAAAATCTGAGCCGTTTTCTTTACTGACCCTTTGGGGAGTAATTGTTTTTGAAACCTTCCTGCACGGCTGAGCCTCCAAGCTCCCTGCGAAACATCTTGCGATGAGGTCAAACTTGTCAGCACGGCGCCGCGCCTCTGAGCCAGACCTGCCTGCCTCTGGCCTTCTCCCAGATACTCGAGCCCCCGTTACCTCACGTGGTGGAGCGTTAACTGCGGTTTATTTTAGTGCATAGTAACTAATGTTGGCACAGACTGTCAGGAATGATGGACACACTTTTGGCTAATAATGGCACGATAACATTGTGATTAACTTTGAGCAGTGTTTCTGAGTAAGTATGTGTTCATTTTCATACATGTTAGGGAACAAGTTAGTCACTGGGTGTTTAGCTTTTCATCTTGGAAGATTTCACTGCAAGGCTTGGACTATAAATGAAGACAGTTATCATCATAACCGCTTATATGACAACCACTGTCAGCATGCTGCAGAACAAGTGTCTGTGCTCAGCAGTGGTCTAGTACTGAGAAAGTGGAGAAATTTCAGCTTAAAACAGCAGGAAAACGTATATAATATTCTTATACATTAAATCGTTACATATAGGATTAAATTTCTACTGGAAAGATTATCCAAGTGTAGATTAGGACTGCAGTGATCTTTAGCCCTTTGTGTTGTTGAAATTTCAGACTTTACCCTCACAGGGAAGAAGGAAAGCCAAATCCAACAAATTGCCTGACACCAAGCAGTAGAATACAGTTTCTGAAATCGTGAGGAAGGATCTTTGATCCTGTTGGCCTTTGAGCTTTGGTTTTCAAGGCAAAAAATAATTTAAATTGGGATTTTTTTTTTTTCTACAGCACAATTAAACTCCTGAGCATTACAAATTTTATCAGTTTGCCTCTCAGAAGAGGCAGTGACTGTGAGTTGAAGACAAACTTTTTCTCTCTCTGATAAGAGTTAAATGTCTTTGAAGGTATTTGCTGAAGGAAATTGAGAGTACTAATTGTGCTGCTTCCATTTGCAAAGTGTTAGATTTGGTGTATCAATGAAATTACCACTTTAAGCCTTTGGCCTAACTGAAGTGTTAATGACCCATCTAATTTTGTTGGATTTTGTTGATTTTTTTCCCAGCTTCTAAAGGTAATTTTATCTACACTGTAATTTAATCCTTTTAGATAGTCCAGGTGTTTGTCTCATACAAATCAGCTACTAGAATAATTTTACTTCCACATGCTTTCACGTTAGATAACCTGAAGTGACAGATAACCCTATGTTAAAGCTCTAGATTTACATGGTGAAAACCAAAAAAATCTACATAGGTATGTGTATAAAGTGTGCGTGTAGATAGACATGTACGTGGGGCTGGGAGGTGACAGGCAGTCATGTTTCACGGTGACCGCCCTGTTCCCATAGGGCCAGTTGCATCGCTGCCGCAGTGGGCAGGCCTGCCAGCAGCCATAGCCTCAGGATTGCTCCCTCCGGAGCCCCTCCTGGCGGGCGCCCCACTGCTGCGGCGAGGCGGACTAACTCCTGCCGTGCTTGAAGTGGGCAGGGGAGGTGGTCTTGGGCTGTCACAGTATTCCCTGCCTCGCCAGGAGGGAGGTTGTGGCCTCCTTCCTACCTTCACTTTAGTGAAGCAATAAAGGCATTTTGGGTTATTTGTGAACAAGTCCAAGGGCCAGTCCACTTCCTGATAACCTCCACCACTGTGGTGTCCTGGGAGAGTGCACGGACAGCGTGGTGGGTGCCTGTAGATGCGGCAATGCCACGTGCCATCCTGGGAGCCCAGACATGCTGCTGGAGAAAACTGCGGCTTGTCAGGGAAGTGAGGGCTCGCGGCACCACTGACGGATTGGCAGGAGGCATTCTTCCAGCCATGCCTCAATGGAAAAGGGGTTCAGCGCTTCCAGGGAAGCCTCAGAGGATTTTCAGGAGCGAAACCTGGCTCCTGCAGTGGTCTAGCATCTCGTCAAGGAAGAGCTGTTGCAGTTGGATTATTTAAGCAAATACTGCCCTGAAGAAAAGGATGTTACAGCACCAAGATTTCATCCTTCCTTTTGTGAAGTTGTCTATTGTTGCTTTGCTTGAACCAAGCAAATTTTACTTGAAATGGGACCACCATATAGTGTGTACTCCTTAGCAAAACTGCTCATGACATTCCTCTTTGCTTTGTTCCTGGTCCCAGTGGGTGCGCAGACATCTTCCAAGGTACCGGGAAAGACGCCCAAAGTCCTAAGCGGAGTCATAGCTCATAACTGCAAGTTGTAACGGATAGACTAATTTCTCTGATGGTTCAGCAATGATAATATCGCTTCTATAGATCATAATAACACAGACATGCTGTCAGATTTACAGTCAATATCATTCAATGAAGTTTAGTATGTTCTACTTGTTTTACTTTTTATTTAGTTCCAAACTCATGGGGTGGTCCTAAATTGCAGTTCCTGGTGTTCTTTGAACTGCTGAACATGCCACATCTTCACTTAGCAAAAACAGCACCTTTGTAATGAAGGTACACATTTTGAAGGGTTTCCAGAATCATTTAATTGTCTTCAATGCTGCTGCTTCAAAAAATGAATGATTGCTAATTTTAAAATGTTCAGTTTCTGTCACCTGCCAGCTATGATTAATAATGATGACTAATCAGTTCTGTAGAAACTTTGCAAGGTACAATACCTTGTTCATACTAGATTTTGCTGACTCTGGGGAAAATTAAATCAAGTTAACCGGAGCCAGCCCTCTTTAAAAATCTATTGGGGATTCATTAAACATGTGACATCCTCTGTTCTCCACCTGGCTAGGCACCAGTTTGTCAGGCTGAGTGTGTACTACTGCAATGAGTTGTGTACACTACTTGCTTAAAAATACGGATTGTGAAGGGATTTGTTTTCAGATTTACACAAAATGGGTGATCAGTTTCCAAAGAGTGGTCTAAAATGAAGTGAAAAGGAGCAAAAGTGGATTTCCTACAAACAAGCAAATTCCACCAACAGTACATAAATATAACTAAAGCATGACCCTTAAAAGTTGATTATGCAGAATAAAATCACATCCTGCACTGAGGTACTTGTCATTTCTGAAGTTGGTGGCTGTCGGCAGGTGGCAAAGCATGTCTCCTGGGCTGGAGCTAAGCACGTAATTGACTTTTTCATTCACTTTCTGAAGAAGGGAAAAATGGTGGGTTGGCAAAAGTATTTTACTTGACCCAAGGCTTAACGTTCTATTTCTTCAGATTTCTTAACCTGCTTTTAATGAAATACAAACTGATTTTGAAGTCAAGCTGTCACCTCTGAACATGTCAAAAGCCTGGAACATGTACCGTAAGTTTTCTTAGGTAAAACAATTTGCTGAACTTGCATATTGTTTTGAGTGGTAAGAAGCTAGTTTTCAGTTTCTGCATTTTATTAACCTCTGGAAAGCTTACCCAATTCTATTACGGGATGTAATGCTAATAAAGGGAGACGTTGGTGTTTAAAACAACAGCAAAAAGTTAGTCATGTTGGCTGTGATTGCGGGTTGTCATCACTTCCCACAGCAATTTTAACTGCTTCCTAGCAAGAAAGATATTAAAGCAGCATTTAAAAATAGACGATGTTTAAATGAAGCGAATGTTTGACCCAGAAATTACGTTTGTTTTTCCAATAATTGCACCAGCAAAATCTTCGGTGCTGATGAGGGAAGGTAGCAGAGCACTGTGGGGCTTGTCTGGTGATCGGTGATGGTGGTTTAAGCTAAGAATGTTTCTTAAGTTATTCAGGAAACCAACTGAACGAATCATACACTGCAGACAGATATTATCCATTAACTTACTAAATTGAGAAAATTGGAATTGCTGATACGCAAATTCTGAGCAGAGAAAGTGAAAATCTGGTTATCTTGCTACATAGCAGTGTTTCAAAAATACGCCATGAATGATTCCTGAAGTTGTTCTTCAACTATTTTAAACCAAATAGTCTTTCTTTCAATTGGAAATTCTCTATTGTATTTATAATTTGATTTTTTTTTTAAACAAATTTAACAACAGTAGCTTGCAGATATTTCCCCCCAGTTTTTCAGGATACTGAGGGTAACTAGAAGCTCTCATACAGAAGGAATATGAGAATTTATATGTGCATACAGAGCTTAGTACTCCTGATTCACTAACTGAGCTTGCAAGGGAAACATTAACACCCTAAACCCATCACCTTCACCCTGATCGTTCAATCATCCAGTCTTTAAACATCAGGCAGGTGTGCAAGGAAGCACATGGGCATAAATTCCACATGCAGCAAAACGTGTTTTGTCTCGTTCAGCTGCTGCAAGGCTCTGTCCTGTATTTTCCTAGTCTCTCTTCTACTACCAGAAGTTGCTTTTTGTTTTACTGAATCTGTAGTGAGTGCCTGCTGGTTCACTTTTTAAAAAATTTTTCAATACATAAGTGAAATCTTTGGATGCAGGTCACCAAACACTCTGCTCAGGGATGAAACAGCCAGGAGATTGGTTAATCCAACAACTGTGAGTATAGTAAGCAGTGAGAGTCCTCTATTGTCTGCCTTCAAGGCTATTTATGCACTTCATTCACTGTAACACAGCATGTGTCGATAGTCCCCAGATCCCAAGAGCCCTAGATTTTTGCTGCTAGCCATGCTCGTTTGTTGAAGCATTTTGATGTATTGTCTCACTTCTGAAATCAGGTCCGGAGCCCTGCAAGCAGAATTGTTCTGCTCCAGAGAAGTGCCTTTCCCTCCTCTGCCTCCCCAAATAACTGTGCGGGAATCAATAGGTTTATCTGTGGCTCATTCTTGAGGTTCTGCAAGAACAGTATCAGGATCATGGCTGAACGAGAGGAGGTGGGCTGTGGGAAAGCTGTGGCACAGAGGCTGGCAAGGAGGCTGGGTGGTTGTGCAGTCAGAGATGAAGTTCTAACGTCTAAATAACTGAGAGGTAGAAAGTGTGAAGGCAAACAGACAATTTTCAGCCCGGCGAAAGGTTAATAGCAAGATGCCACAAGGTTCTGTACTGGGATACATTCCTATCTGTCATGGTTTGACCCCAGTCAGTAACCAAGCCCCAGATAGTTGCTTGCTTACCTTCCCCAGCCCCCAGCGGGATTGAGGGCGAGTCAGAAGGGCAAGCTAAGAAGGCTGGTGGGTTGAGACAAGAGCAGTGTAATGATTGATAATGGTAATGGAAAGAAAAATAACAAAAAGTGAGAAACAGGACTCAGGAAAAATAAGTGACCAACACCCAGACAGTCCTGAGCTGGGGTCACTGCCCCTTGGCCAACTCCCCCCAGTTTATATACTGAGTAAGATGTCTTATGGTATGGAATGTCCCTTTGGCCAGTTTGGGGCAGATGTCCCGGCTCTTCTCCCTCCCAGCTTCTTGTGCATCTCCTCGCTGGCACAGCACCACTTAGCAAGAACTGCAACATCAGTGTGTTACCACGTTATTCTGGTGCTAAATACAAAACACAGCACTATAACAGCTACTAGGAGGAAGATCAACTGTATCCCAGCAGAAAACAGGACATTATCAAACTTCATTACTGTTTTGGAAGCATTGCTGTATAATGAACTGGCAAAAACTGCCAGTGAAATGGGAACTGCAAGGAACGTGACTGAGCCAGGCGATGTAGGAACACAAGGGCAGGTGAATATTCGGTGCTGATCAGCCTTGCAACAGGTGTTCAGAGTCAGCCCTTGTGTGTCATGTTTCCCTGGGGCTGATGAAATGGAAACTTAGAGGATCCAAATGCTGAGGGAGAGAGGGAATTGGAACAAGGTCATGCAGCTGGAGATGAGATTTCGCAGCACTGTGCTGGTGGCTCAAGCAGGTTTAGCTATAGCAGGTTGCCCAGAACTATGTCTGGTTGGGTTTTGGGTGTATCCACAGATGGAGACTCCACAGCTTCTGTGAGCAACTTGTTTGACCACACTCACTGTAAAAAAATGTTTCCTTCTGTTCAGGTGGATTTTCATGCATTTCAATTTGTGCCCACTGCCTGTTGCCCTGTCAGTGAGCACCATCGAGAAGAGTCCAGATGCCTCTTCCTCATTCCCTCCCGTCAGGTGATTATATATGCTGTAAGATCCCTCAAGATTTGAGACTGTGGAGAAGTTTCAGGGGGAAAACTGCAGAGTAAATGATGGGCTGGAAAAATCCTCCCTCTAAGGAAGGTGAAATGATGAAATCAGTGGATCTTAAGGTTACTTGGTGTGAAAAAGAAAAAGGATTGCTTGTAGGTTAGAACAGCCAACTGCTCAGTGTTAGGGTATGGAGGCTGGATGAACCCATAGTAACAAGAAAATATGGATTCCTGCAGACTGGAGGGGTCTCACAGAAATTCTGTCATGAGGACGTAGAAATATCTGCACCTTGATAAAGATGGTATTTCAGGAGCAAGACCAAATGTTTTATTTGCATTCCTTGTAAAGGGAGGAATTCTCATTTGGGGAAAGGCTGAATGGAATCTGGAGAAGACTTTCTGTCTTGAGGCCAACAGCTGGCAAATGAATTGTGGAAGGAATTATTTGATCTCATAGTGTTTAAGGTTGAATTTATTCACAAAGTCTGCACCGAGGATGAAGAGTGAAAGACAATCATTTTGTCCTGTTCTTAGGTGAACTTGCACTACTGGAGACAGGTGAACCCTGAATCTGTAGTTTAGTTTTAGGCATCTCATATGCACCAGCCATGCACATACTCACAGCACAGCACAAAACCAGCAGTGTTGGCTCAGACCATTTATGAACCAGTAAGGAACATATTTACCTCAATTTGAGGTGGCGATATTGACTATTTTTCCATGACAGCATGAGCACCACCATGGGTCTTGCTATCTCTGGAGGTCAAGGCCCTTATTTTAATGAGTAAGGATAACGGGTGGGTTAAACGCCTTGCCCACAGTTATGTTTGCACTTCAGAGGCAAAAAAATGTTAAAGTAATAAAATCCTAAACAATCCTAAGTCCAGGCAAGTACAAGGTACTTTGCATGCAGCTTCCAGGTTAAATTGAAGTTCTAAGTCATGTTCATTTTGCAGTAAAATGGGATAAAATAAGTAATACAAGCTCTAGAGCCCATAAATAAGATAGAATTTAGTTGAGAACCTACCTCAAAGAGAGAATTTAAACTGAAAAGCTAACAGACACTATCACTGTATGACATTATTAATAACTGCATTAGAGGTAAATGATATCTAACCTGGGGCATCTGCTCCTCTCCAGTCTGCGTTTTGTGATGTGAAATTGCAAATTGTAGGTTGGGAATAGACAGACAAATTTTCTGTGCTTGGGGTAAGGGATGTTTTTTCTCCCCTGAGTTGTTTTGGGACCCATAGCGCAGAATAATTATAGTTTACTGCATGAATAATGCCAATGCCAGTATTAAAAATTTAGTGAAAAATGGTGCAGAGATCTCAGTCATACCAAGTGGAGCCTTAGCAGGATTTTAAGGCTCCGAATCGCAGCTGGCTGTCCTTGCTCCTGCAGAGCTACTCAGTGTCCTGTGCTTCCAGGATTTGAGTTCTGGGGTGCTGGTACTGGATGCAGCCTGCTTCTTTGTGCTTTCCCAGAACCTGGCCTGTGGGTAACAGACTCTGCAGGAACCAGCTCAGGCCTAGACCATCGCTGGCTTTGCTACAGACGTCCTTGTGCTATGATACCTAGCATTCCCAAGTCAAGAAAAGTGGCCAGAAACACAATGTTTGGATCTTCATGTGTTAAGGTATGTCCAAAAAAGGCCTGTTCATTATGGTCCCTCACAGCACTAAAGCAGAACTACTGCTTGTCTGTCTGAATTAGTCTGGAATTTATAAATTATACTCAAATTGCTTCATGTCTGAGCTAATAAACATTGCCAGGCCAAGCTTTATCAACAGCACGGCAATTTGGATGCTTTTATACCTCCTGCCTTCGTAATCTGCAGCCTGGATGGTTTTCTTGATAGGCTTCTAGTGAGAATATGACAGTGTTAGAAAACACTGTGCAGTGATGACAAAGCTTCATACGACGTGCTCATGGAGACAGGAAAATGATGCAATGTTTTGTTGAGAATGCTGTGTTTTGTCTGTGCTTGTGAACAAAGTTGATACAGAAATAAGATTTCCTTCTTTAAAAAAAAAAATTAAATATCAAATGAAAAATTCCACTTGAGATGGTATCATTTGTTATCAGTTATTTATTTGGGCCAGTATATTACTATAAGTCTTAAAAAAGGATAAGCAGGAGAATTTTTGAAGTTTTGAAAGTTCAGCTCTTGTGTTCCTCTACAACCTGTTGATAGGATGATTCTTTTCAAGGTCCAATCCTTTAAAAACTTAAAAACAGTAAACACATCACTTCTTACCAGTTGCAGCTTTTCTATAATAATTGCAGTGTGTGTATGTACATATGTTGAATGGAAGGTTCACAGTTCAATAAGTACTGGTGCACTTCTGTGTTCCTTTCCTAGGTTGGGGTTTCTGCAGTGAGAAAAAGCATATTAAAATGGGGAGAAAATATGTAGGTGTGCTGCTTTGGTCCAGTTAATGTGAGAGAGGAGAAGGCAGGAATTTGTGTGTTGTGTCTGAATCAAGACAGAAAAAAGAATTTTTGTCGAAAATTCTGGTGGGATTTCAGTTCTGTCTTGCAAACCAGTTTGGTTGCATTGAATTTTGGGTAAGCCTCCAAACTTTGGGATCTTTGTCTTGGTGCATTTCCTAAACCAATTAAAGCTCACTAAGTAAAATCTTGTGCTTTTCTCAAATATGGGAGCTGTGTGTTGAACGTTTTTCTCTTTGACAAAACAGTTTAGGTCAGCAGGACTCAGGATTTAGCACCGAAACTTTCTGGGAAAGCCACAAAGGATGCACAAGTGCTGTTTATCACCATTTTTTTCTGAAACAGGGACTACTTTTACAGCCTCTTATGATGTGAGGTAATTTCCATTCATGGTAACTTTTACTCCCTGTAATGCTTTTGCCTTGAAAAGATTTTATTTTCTTACAATTCTTCCTCACACCAAACAATACCTAGAAGCTTAAAGCTGAATGTTGTTGTTACGCTCCATAGAGCCAGAGCAAGAATTATTTGAGGTGGTTGAGTTTATATATGCAAAGATATATATATATCTATATATACATAAACCTGCATATAGATACATATATAAAAATTTTTCTTGATTTTAAAGGCAATGTTCTATGAGTCAAAGTTATATATATATATAAAATCATTATGGAGACCAAATGCTTTTTTGCTGTCTGGTTTATCTGATGTCAGAATATGACATCGAAGGAATTTAGGAACAAGAATCGTATGGGCCAGAGGCGAATCCTCCGTTTCCCTGTATTCGTTTGGGCTGCTGGGCTCTGGTCATATTCTATCAAACCCATACTGGTTTGCAGCTGGGAAAGAATGAGTAGGTGTGAGACTGCCAAACTAAATCTAGACGTCACAGAAATTAGCAGAGCAGATGGTACACCTCCTTATGAACACTTTGGCTTCTGTACGTTGAAGAGGGGGCTGTGCTTGGGGGAATGGAGGTAGAAAGTGTGAGAGTGGCAATGCAGTTGTCTAGGAAACATAGGTCATAAAACTGGGAAGCATGGGGAAAGAGCCAGGCTGATCCTGCCGTACTATCTGTGCCTCCATACTGTCACCCAGCTCCAGCTGAATGCTCACTTAACTGGTCCGAAATTTTGATTTTTTTCCTGCAAACGGCTTTGCTCCTGCAGTGCTGCTGGTACAAGGGAGGAAGCAGGAACGTGTGGGGTGGGACAGACCCCAGCTGGGGATTTGTTGTCTCCGTGGTTTCAATGTTCCTTCTAAATTTTCCTCTCTGGATCAGTGTGGTTTAAGGAGCAACTGCAAAGCTTAGAGACTTTCCTGCTGCTGCTGAGATAGCTAACATCCCAGAGTGAGCAGTGAAGGCTGATGGCTCTGGTGCCAGGGAGAGCTCCCAGAGCAGCCCGCCCAGATGTGGAAGATGACTTTGGCTTTTGGGTGGGGGCATACGGTCAGCACGGGAGCTTCCTCTGCTGCTGAAACTACATCGGGGGGGCAGTGCTCGTCGAAAAATACAGACTAAACAGGACTTCACCATGCAGAATTTTGCTAGTGCTTTAAGGTGGTTGGGAGGCCAGTGTGCTGGGTACATAGACAGAAATAATATTCATAGTTAGGTTTCCTGTTCTCTTCCTTACTTCTCAAAGGCAATTTCTCTTCTAGGGCTGAACCTGCCCCTGTTTCGATAACCAGTGTTCACT
>NW_010236740.1:20856-50886 GCF_000690775.1 Eurypyga helias
CCTTTTGCTCTCAAATACAAATCTGTGAGTGGAAAGTTGTCTGTTGCAAAAACGCGTGCTTTCTCCACACGTCTGACCATTGGCACATCTGAAGCTGACGTCAGGCTTGAAGAATTTAGTTGCAGCAAAACTTCTTCCCCCCCAAAATAAACCTGGAATACACCAGCTCCCATTCCTTCCTATCATTGCTTCTGGAGAGAGCTAACCAGCAACTCTTGTAAGAGATGAAATATTTTTGCTGTTGTTAATGTAAAACAAATAACATGTTTGTATTCAGCAGTTTGTTGTGGGTTAACTGATCCTCGTTTTCAACTCAAGAAGCAGTGGTTCTTCGCTGTATGTCTGGGTACCAATTCCAACATTCTTTCTCTCAGAAATTAAGCTTCTGTATTCATTAGACATTTCAAGTGTTATGTTGACTTTTCAGAAGACTCTTTTAAAATGCAAAATTACACTTAGAATTTTGTCTGTGGTTTTGTCTGAGAACTGTGTCTTTGGTTTTATGAGAATTCACTGAGATTAAAGCTAGAAATTTCCTACCGGGTGTTTCTTAAATTTATGATGCCTGCCTTAAGAGCCTTCATTCAGTTTAGTTTTCTGTAATTTAAATGTATCTACATTGTCTGAATAACAAATTTATTAGATATTATAGGTAACTAGGTCCCTTCATTTTGAAGGTACATTTCTGTGGACATACCTTACCATCTTATGTTTCCTATAATATATAATCAGATTAAGTTATTAATAAATGAGAACAAGATTAAATGCATAAACCACAAGCTTGAACAAAACACAGAAAGATTGGAAGTGTCTGAAGCAGCTACACCTCATCTCTTTTCCAAATGACTAGGTTAAAGGACAGAAAGTATCAGCACAGAATTCAAGTTCATTTAAAAGAAGTTAGATTCTTTTTTTTTTCCTTCAGCTGAGAAATATAAACTGTAGCAATCATTTTAAAAGATGAAAATGCTACCAGACAATCACTTGTCGTTTCCTTACCCTTTTCTGATAAACTGAGATTGTGATTATAAAGGACAGTAGGTAGTTCACTGCAGATAAAGTACAAATAGGTTTTACTGTTCCAAGCCATTTCTCCTCAGTGTGTTTCTGACCCTAAAGGTGAAGGAAAAAGCTGCAACAATAAAAATAGTGAAAGGGAATTGTGTAAGGTGCTGGCAAGGATATTGAGTTTTCAGGGGAATTAGCTGGGATGAATGAATAAGGCATTACTGCTCTAATCTGTGATTTTGAGCATCTGGCTGATGTTGCTTTGCAGGCTCCAGATGAGGTTCAGAGGTCTAGCATTTCTTGACCCTTCGTTGCTTACAGGCAAACATATTCTTTACCCACCTCTCTCGGCAGGATGATCAAGGGTAGGTTAACCTGCTGACTACAAGCACTACAGGTACATTCCACCTTAGTGGTGACTCTGAACTGTGCCTGGAATACCAATATGCTTGGGTAATTTGTCTGCAGTAGTGTTTGTCATCCAGCTGTGAGGATCAAATCTTAAATATGCATACCCATTTTTCAGATATTCCGATGAGTTTGCAGGTTGCTTTGTGATAATCAGTTTTCAGTCGTGAGCACTAGACTAAAATAAATATTACGTTTAGTTAAGCATGATTGGGTCACCTTAAATTCTAACTTCTTATAAGTGCTAACTGAAATCAATTTATATCTTGCCCTTCTTTTACTGGCAATATATACATATTTACAGTGTTACCTGTGTGCACATATGCACATGCAGATTTCTCAGTTTTCTGTGAATTCTTTACTTTTAGCTAGTATTGATTTCACCATGGATATTACCCTTTACGTCATGTGTGGCTAACGGTCTCTTTCCTGGAAAAATAAAGTAGAGGTGTGAGATTCTTTGGTTTATTTTCATTGCCCCATGGCCTGAAATATCTTTGGTCAAGAGTTTTGAATCTTGTTTTTCAGTTGACTTTTTTTCTTAGCCTGTAGATATAGAAGAAGGGTTACTACAACCTTCAGAAAGAACACTGAATTAAAAAAAATCAGATGGATGTGATCAGCAGTCAATTTTGCATACCCTTTGTGTCGGTGGGTTTTTCTCTTTTAGGTCCAGGTTACTCTTTCCTGCATGCATCAATACTTTGTGACATCCAGCCTTCTCTAGGTGTTACTCTCTGTGTTAGTGGTGGTCAGTGATGGATTGATTGTGTAAGGCAGAATTCCTTTTGCTTTCTCGTCTGCAGCATGTTCTCCAACTTGCACGGTGAGGGAGAAGCAGTGCAGCTTTATCCAGATGAGGGAGCAAAAGCACTGCTTGCCCTCTCCCAGCTGCATCCTTAGAGCGATGGTAGCATCACCACTGCTGCAGTGATCATATTTAATGATAGCAGCTGAGCAGGCCCTGGGTACCCTGCCCTTGTTCTGCTGCAACAACAGAAACGTGGTGCTAGGATCTGTCACGTAGATGACAAGACACGGCCAGCACTTCTGTGTTCCTGCTGGCTGCTCTGGAGCTGCTCTTCAGGAAGACGCAGAGCTGTCCCGCAGACATGAGGATCATGCAAATCTACTCTGTGGCTGCAGGAAATGACTATGCTTGTGAAAGCGTGACTTGGGGTCCATTCAGTTTGGGGGGCAAGAATTGTTCACAGGTTTGTGATGAGGATGTTGTCCCCATATTGACCTCTACAAGAGTGTCATTGACTCCACAGGTACTTCTTTGCCATGATGCCTTTCTCTCCATTATTGACCTTGATATGAAAAGGTTTGACTTGTTAGTCTGTGCTTTTAATATTGCTCTTAAATTTACAGTGTGTCCTGGAGCAGCACAGCTGTGAGCCCCTGGAGAGCCTGCCTCTCTGGTGAGAAACCCTTTTCCCCAACCCATCCTAGTAAGTGCTGTGGGCGTAAAGACCCTGATATGTGTCACTGGGCAGCCCTTATTGGCACAAGGTCATTTGCAGTAGTTGGATTGATCCACTGCAAAAGACAAATATGAATCAGACTTGTTGCAAGTGAACTAAATTAGTTAATTAGGCTGAGTGGATGTTACAATGGCTTATTAGATAGAAATATTTCAGTTTAGAAATTATTTTTTATTTGTATTTTTTCAATCAATTTTGCTGATATAGGAAAAAAATTGTATCTCAAGAAAATGGATAATGTATCGAGAGTTAATCCATACTCTATATCTATGAGATAAATCTGCCCTCACAATTGTCAGCATTACTTCGGCTGTGATGAAGAAAAGGGTATTTTAAAGTTCTCTCACAATTTACTAAAACTATTGATTCTTATTATTCCTGTCATAATTCTGGGATTTTATTAGTATTGCTTCATTATGTTTCAGTTGCGTTTGGACAGTTTTCTCCAAGGATTGATCCAATATCGTTACTTTCCTGTTTTAAGACAGGACGTAGCTCAGGCTTGCTCTGTTTAGAAAGAAGAATAAAAAAAGGGAGAAAATGCTGGTGAGAAGTTGGTGGCACTGGGGCCAAACCCACTGCCTTGAGGGAGGATGCAGGGAGAAGTGGAAGGGATGAAAGGCTGTAGCCAGAGAGGATGCACCCTGGCTACTGCTGTTCTTGAAGCCCTGTGTCAGACCTTTGGGGCCACAAAGTATCGATGTAATTTTAATGTATTTGCATTCAGCCCAGGGTTAATGGAGTGTGCAAAACCATGTTCTTAATTAGCTGCTCACTAAGTTTTTTACACTTTACCCTCATGTCTATCTCAAATGAACAATAACGTATCCCACACTGTGCACTTAAATCCTCAGTATTACCAAAATATAAATGTTTTCCTTTGACATTTTCTCTCCAAAGGCTGTGACGTCTGTGAATTGAGCAAGCTTATCTAATTAAATTATCTAATATGACACAACCAGGAGCTATTCAGCTGCAAGACATTAAACCCATTTCCAACACCATTCTTCAGCGATTCGTAGAACAAGCTCTATAGATACATGAACTGGAAAATTTTTAATGCTGTTAACTTCTTAGATTTTGAGCTGCTTATTTTTTCATCTTTTGCAAATTGCATCTTCTGTGACTCCTGTTGAAGAAAGTCAGCTGGCTTCTGTTGTTCAGCTGATGTCAAACCTATCAGCCCCTTTTCTTCCTATTTATAGCTTTTTGAAACTTAAAGATGTAGAAATAATGCTTAGAAATACCAGTGTTTGGACATGTAGAACAGAAGCTTATCTAACTTACAATAAAGACTAGAATCTAAAAAATAATGCTGCCAAATGGGTATATCATACCAACTCATGAGTAAATACTATGGTGCATGAACATTTGTTCAGGCTTTAAAATTAAAGAAGAAAGCACCAAAAACAAAAGCAAGAGAGAAAAATTTAGAAAGATTTCAGCTTTTATTTTCCTTCTTTTTCAGAAGAATTTAGGCAGAAAAGAGAAGTGAAAACAATGCTTTCATCATGGGCTGAAGGCTGCCCAGGTAGTCTGCCAGGGATTCTGGTAGAAAGCTGCTGCAGTATCAAGTAAAAATTTCTCCTGATAGTCTACTTATTTTCAAAGTGCCAGGTTTTATCTTTCGACTTCCTCCTACAGCCACTGCAGATTTACTGTTTCTCTTATAATCCTACTTGCTTATACACCTTTTTGGACTGTAACACCTACGTTTTGTCCTCCTATGTTATTGACCCCTTGCTGATTGTAGATACTAAAAGTGGTCCTAAGAAGTGTTGGGCTAGGAGGTGACTGAGCTTGACATCTCCCTACATACAGCCAGTACAGGTCTTCTTTCTCAGATTTTTTTCCTCACTTTCATGAGACGAATTCCTTTATACAGCTGCTGCCAGAGCCGTGACTGGCAACCAGCGTGGCTGGTCGCAGCAGCTGAAGTCCTGCCCTTGGCATAGGTAATTTGCCCATGGTGATCAAGGTGACTGTGCCTGTAGTTAGTTTTGATTGTGCCTGTAGTTAGTTGTGACTGTGCTTAGAATAAACATTAAAGAGTTTTGTACATCCACTTGTCTTGAATTACTATGCAGAGGTGTCTTCATTGCAAGTTCTTCTGATACAGACTGAACAGCCGTCTACTTCAAAACCGTGCTGTGTGGAAAGTGATTAAAAATGTCACTGCTTCATATATTTGATATGAAGTTCTTGGTAATCACACTGGACCTTCATCACGTAGTGAGTTTTTAAAATGCAGCACTTGTCTTCCCTGTACTGAACCTTCTATCAAACACACAATCTCTGGTATAAGTAGATTTATTAGCAGTTGTCGAGACTTCAGCTCTAAAACAGATAAAATTATCAGTAGGTAAATTAATTTTCATAGCTTCTGTCATTGATTTATTAATAGTAAGACCCGTTGGCTTGGCAGAGCTTGCAAGACCATCTGTCTTTCTGTGCCTATCTTCAGCTAAATGCTTTTCTCTAGTAAGAAATCAGATTTGGTCAAGTGAACCAGCTCAGCCAATGCATACTCTAATTTTTGTTTGAATACTGAATAGGCTAGATCAGTTGTGGATAGAGGTGATGTTCTCCTACACTTCTGTAATGCTTAGTTATTTAAGAAGGGGTGATGTTAAATCCGTCTTCACAAATGGTTCACTGGCTGTGTGCTTGCTTACTCTACCTGTTGGGCAGGTGTTCATGCCAGCAATGCCCTCTCAAGCTGTGTATGTGTTGAAAGTAAAACATCAGGTCCAGGTTATTAGGTACAACTTAGGCAGAAGTAACATTATTAACCCATAGCATTGTGAAACTGAGTGCTGTCTACACTGGACAGAAATGCCTACAAAAGAATTTAATGGCAGATATCCCTTTTCTGTCTTTCAGTCCAGGAAAGACCTAGTATGCATAGAATTAAGTATGTTGCAATCCCTGCTGGCCTAAGGGGTGGGTTGTATTGGAAGGGTCTCAAGAGAGACACCAGCATAGATGACTTATTTTAAAATGTCTTTGTGTTTTATGTTACATAAAAATTGTATCTGAAGGATATATATATAATAACTCAGCTCCTTTCACATTTGTAAGCATTGAGCAAAAAGCTGGTTTTCACAGGAATTGAAACACTCTTAGTAATCATGCTACCAGTTGTCATCATGGCTCAGGGTAATGAGCAAGGAGGCAGATGATCTGGCAAAACAAGGTAAGAAAATGATCACTAATTTGTACCTCCACCTCCAGAGCCTTGCGCAAAATGAAACAAATCAGATAAATTTATGTATACACGTAAAACTCTGTATGAGGCGGTTATGAACAGTGTGTTCTGTGCTTCAGTTTTATATGGCAGCAGTGGCACTTGAAATGAAAGCAGGTTCTAAAAATAAATGTCAGTGAGACCTTGAAATAAAAATCAAATCACAAGGGTGCCACTCAGTCACTTTGCTATTATTGTGCAACTTTGCCTATGTGCAAAGTAATGGATTTCATACACTTGTCTTAAAATAAAACCGGTTTGCATGACCTGATCCCATCTGATTAAAAAAAAAAAAAATCATTTTTCATGCAGACTCCTAATCTGGTGTCCCTAAATGAGCAGAACGTAAGAATTTTCATTTAACGCCCTGTGAGAACTCTCACGCGGGCGGGCGTTACTAGTGCACCAGTCTGAACCTACTGCCTTGGGTGACAAGGTGCGCCTGCTGAGCAGTGTTTTGTAAGACTGGTGGTTCATGGTGAGTTACTGTGAACACACTTAAAATGTGCCCTATCTCCTGCATATGGAAATGAGCTGAGACAGATAGGTGCCACACAGAAATCTTCATTTTTATCCATTCCTGAGAGCTGTAGGAGGACAGAGTCACAAGTAGAAGATGAAAATGATCTGACAGTTTGTGAGGAAGGAGAATATCCATTCCCAACTGTATAACTGCTTCTGTCCTTCCAACTGGTGTTTGGGTGGTCAGTGAGAGGATTTGTGGCAGAGCAATCCACTGCAGTGCGTTCTTCACAGTGTCACAGTGCTCAACGTGTAATTGGATATAATTACTATAGCTAAAAGCTTATGTAATTTGTTGGCTCACCCTCTCCTTGATGGGCAAAGGAGGCAAACTTGTGCTGGGGCAGTACAGTAATGTATGTCCCGGCTGTTCTGCTGATGGTGCAGGGATGAGGGGCCAGCAGCAGCATTGGAACATGTGGCTTCAGGAATTCTTGCCTCTGGATGAATGTGTACGCGCCTATTCCAAATGATCCATCATGTGTCTGAAAATGTCCCTGCGCCTCATCCTGGTGACTGTACACATCTTCCTTCAGGCGCCTTCCAGTTCTCGAGAGCACCTTTTGGAAGACAAGCATGACGTCTTTCCCCTCGCGAGGCTGAAAAGCTGCGGTTCAGTCACAGGGAGGAGACAGTAACCGAGCACTGGGACGCAGACCTGGGTACTCTGTGCTTCTTCCTGGGAACAACGCAAGTCCGTTCACTGATCCATTTTCTTCCTGCACCTGTAGTGTGTGTGATGCATAACTTGAAATATAGGATCAGTAGTTCAAAAATAGCTTATGAATGTGCTATTTATTCAACTTGGGGTACACTGCAGATGAAAACAATATAAAACTATAAAAATCAATGTTCCTTCCTGTGTTGTAAGGCTTTTTTCTTCCATGTTATGATAAACAGTTGCTAGCCTTCTTCCTGTCAACCTGTTTTTCCTTTAATGAACTAAATTAATCTCTTTACCTACTTTCATTTCTTTTTTGTCAGGCTCTGAAATTTAGTAAATCAGTCTGTCACCTTCTCTGGCAGCTGGAAAACAGTATTTTTCCTAGCTGCTATGTACTGATTCTTCTGAAGCTGTGAAACAGGTGTCTTACCTCTAGCAGTGGTTTGTTTTCTTTTTCTGTTTCTCTTCAACATGCTTCTTGGATTCAGTCAAGTGGGATGGCATTGTACTTGTTATAGATAAAATACATTTGATCGATAATAAAAAAACATACAAAAGAATTCTTGTATTTTCTCAATGTTTATTCTTTAATCAGAAACTAAAATGCCAAGGAGAGAGGCTTGGCCCTACTGAGTGCTGGTCCAAAGTCTGAAGCTCTGAAGAGTTAGAAAGGAAATGTTTGTCTCCAAGAATTTTTTTTTTTTTTGGTAGATGTAGCTTTCTACTGTTGTTATTTTTTATCAATGGGTTTTAAAGAGTGTGTACTTACATACAGGTTTATGACATTACAAATACCATTTTCAGACCTACATTTATTGAACCTACACAACAAAATATTGTAGAATCACTTATGAAAGATTCAGTGTGGGTGTTACAGGTAAATTACCTACTTTGAAGGAGAATTAACCATATAAATCATTCAGTAAGGAGCAGCTTTGATGGGCTTGGCCACTGAAGGTGAGTCAAAGGAGAAAGCTATTTTTCTGTCTTCATGTGCACACCAGTAGATTAAAAATCAGAATGAAAATAGTTTGGAATTGCAAGTATTTTCCAATTAACCTTTCAGAATTAGAAGCTACTGATGATGTCAAATTCTCAAAAGCTGAAATTTCTAGACCTCTGAGAACCAGAAGAATGTAGGAGGGGGACAGCTTAATGAACACTGGCTTCTCTGGAAGGACCTCCATGCCTTTCTAAAGTCAGTCAGGTGTTTTAAAGGATTAGCACATTGGAACTCATCTTTAAACTAAGAGCTTGTCCTGTAGCACGGGTATGTATTCCTGTACATATTCCTCGACCTTTGCTGAGAAGCAGCAGACCTTTATATTTTAAATAGCTTTTTACCATGGCAGCTCGTACATTTTTTGTGAGTATTTCTTGTTGATAATTTTAAGCTACTCCAATTTCATATTTGTTTTTGTTCTGCTGCTGTGGTTTTCAGAGCTGCAGCTGCTTATGTAATGTACAAGTGCCATGTTTCTTTTACTTTTGTGTAATATGTTTTTGGAGGAGAAACTGCATTTTGGAGATTGCTTCCTTGTATAAGACTTTTCTTACCAGAACTATTTTATGGTAGTAAATTTTTATCAAAATGTTATCCTTGTTGTGTTGGTCTGTCCAGTAGTATTTGTAATCTTAACACAGCCTCTTCTTGCTGCAGAGCAGTGCTGTAAACATGAACTAGTTCCTACAGGCTCCTATTTTCAAAATATGTTTGATTTTGTAATAAAGTTTGAGTTTGAGATGAGCAGAGGACATGAGATATCAGAAGTTACTGGTGTTTTTCAATAAATACTCTGACATTTCCTTTTAAAAAACATTTTCGAATTTTCTTTTTGTCCACCTCATAACTTTATATTACTGAAAAGGTGATTCTAGATACAAGTGCTCTGGGGCCGTTTTGCGTTTAACTTTTCCAACAACACACTGGATGAGTGGTACGCAGGTAGAAGGGCAGCTATGGAAATGAAGCTGGCTGAGGCACAACAAAGGCAGCTTCAAGCAGAAGGAACCTTGAATCTGAGCTTTCTTGCTGAAAAACTGAGATGAGATGTTTTACAAGGGGAAAGAAGATTGAAGGGAAAATTGCACAGCTTTTAAAAGCCGAGCAGCACAAAGCAGGTGGGTTTTCAGTTTCAAAGTTGCTGTGTCAGTGGAAAAATCCAGATGCATAATTTTATTTACAAGGTAAGTGCTTTTTTTTTTTTTTTCCCCAAAGGCTTCTTTCGTGACTGCTCTTTATGTTTTCGTTGCTGGCATCGCTAGCCCCAAGTGTTGTCAGCTGCTACTCCCTCCATTTAGGTTTTGGTTTCTGTGCCATGAAAGCTCACTCTCCTACTCCCAGACTCCTCAGTTCTGAAGACTTATGTAGGAAGTATAAAGAACTATATTATCTGTATGTAAGACTTGTAAAGAAATCTAAAGAATGTACAGCCTTCTTGGAACAATAAGGTTACAGGGGGAATTAGCTGTTACTGGGTCTTTGATGTACTACTACTACCTACAACACTGAGAAATATGTGGAGGTTATGGTTGTTTATTCTGCAGGCTAAATATAGATTGCTTGAAAACTATGATTTAGTTTTTTCTGTAGTGCTACACAAAGGCAAAGTCCATGGACCCAAAGGCTACCATCAGAGACAAGCATGCAGATTTGACATCTGATTTCCATTTACTCTTGCCTCAAGGCCTTCTTGTTCAGAAATATTTTTCACATTCCCCAGACAGGAATGCATCTCAGCCATTTGAATTTGGATACTTGTTACTAAATAATTTATTTCCACTCACCCATTCATTCCCTGCACCAAACTCTCCATTCCAGTCATGTTAGTGGGGCAAATTAGTTTTATTACAGATGGCTATACTCTATATTCAGGGAGTCAGCTGAAGGTGGTTGGTTTTTTATCGGGAATGAAGTAAAATTACCCAGCTGCACTATTTATAAAGGGCTCTAAAATTTGGTCTCAGTAGAGGCCGTTCAGAAGAAGTATAGATGTTTAACGTAGTAATCAGAATCTGATGGCTGTTGAGATTGTGAAGAAAGAGAAAGATTTATTGCTTCTGGTTTTGTATTTTGCCAGAAATAGAGATGCCTTTTCACAGAGATATTTCTCTAGATATTTGACCTCTCTGAATTTAAAGAAAAAAAAAAGTTGGAGAAAGTAAGAAAACTTACAGTCCTGAAGAACTGAGCTAAACAAATCAAGTTAAAAAGGCGTCTTAGAGAAGGGAACATTAAATAATGTCAGCATTCAGGATTAAAGACTTATGTCAATGTTATGGTACTCCATTAAAGCTGAAATACTTTCATCATTGTTTAATTTCCAGACTGTAAATGCTTTTAATTATCAAATGCAAGTTTACAGCGAAGTAGGTCCCATCTTGGTTCTCATTGTTCAAGTTCTTTCTAGACAGTCAGGCCGTCCTTTTGAATCTTACTCTGGTCTTTTTTATTATCAGAAAAGAAAAATTTAATAACTATTGTATTCCTTCTCAACTGTATCAGACCGTGATCTACACAATACTTCTTTGTGATGCCATTTAATTTTCAGAGAGTTTGGGATCTTTTTTCATGATGTGGATAAGCAATCCTTTTCTGTCTTATTCCACCTGTGAATGATTTTTCTTTATAATAACAACAAAAAAATAATTAAAGCAAATAATTCGCTACTTAGAGGGAGAGAAAATAGCAAGAGTTTTCTTTTTTTCTATGGGAGTATTATTTTTGTTCAGAAACTTACATTTCCTCTTCAGTTAAGAAAACTTATTTGTAGAAATAAGCTGATGATTTTCAGCTATATGCCTAAAACAAGGGATTGTCATTGATTAGGAATTGGTGAAATTTTCTGAGATATTCAGGTCTCCAGGATCTTAAATAATACTGGCCAGTGAGTGCTTTGGAGTCTGACAATGAGTGTGTCTTATTTAAGTTACTAAATAACATGTTTTAATAATGTTTTGATAATAGGTGATAAAGTTTATTGTGACATCCTGGACGAGCATTTGGCAAATATCAGCTTTCTTGTCAAGCTACTTTCAGAGGAACACTGTAAGGTGACTTATTTGAGAAAGCAGGTCTGTCTGTCAGCGTAAGCAGAAGTTCATGCTGTATAGCAAAGTATTTATGTACCTTGACAGCTCTTTTCTAAACATGTTAGTAAAACTTTGGGGTTTGTATCCCTGTTTGAGATCTGCAAGTGTGGACACGTGACGCTGCAACTTATGTCACCACATCTGGCTGTGGTTCTTTGGCTGGGACAATACAATTGAGGGTTTTGGTGACAAGGGAGTGTTTTGCCTCCAGTGGTACCATAATGCCATTTGTCCACATCCAAAGGAACAAACAAGTACTTGTATATTGTTTAAATCCCATTTCGGTCTTGCAGAGTGGATGTATTAGTAACATTGTTATATATAATGATTTTCTAATCTTCCTTGCTTCTAGAATCTGTCTCAAGCTGAGTAAAGATGGCTGTATTTCAGTGCAAAATGAAACTGAATAGTGATCTCTAAACCTGCCCGGGACTGAACCACTTGGCAGAGCAACTGCAGAACTTGTGATCCAGGCTGCTCTTCTCCCATTTATTTGAATTGTATAAATAGGTGGTGTTTTTAAGAGACAAAAGCTGTTGATCCTAAAGGGTACCAAATAAAATGTAAAAATTTAGTCTGACCACCAAGTCTTCCAAGAGAGATCATAGTATGCTCTGTGTAAAGGCCCACAGCAAACTCTGGGGCCATGTGTAGTGAGTGGTACTGCCACCCAGGCATGTACTGTGCTGCTCAGCATTTCAAATGAGTGTCCAAGCCTTTCTGATTCTTGTTTAGTATATAAGAGGTGGATAATGAATAAAAAACTTGCAGCTAGGTAGCATTTTACAGATTTGGAATCATGCTTCTTCACCATAGCTCATCTAAAACACTTTTTCTGTTGTGTGTTCTTCAAGCTTCCTATGGAATAGAATGTATTTGCATGCATTTTTAATGTGCAACCACAGCCCACAGCACATTCCTGGTTGAAGTTACATCCAGATGTAGGCAAGATACATTCAGTAGAACTTTTTTAATATTCCTATGCCCATACATGCTGATATGAAGAAATCTTTACACCTTTTATCTAAGTGAAGCAAATCCACTTGATATGCAGAGGTTTTTTAAAATGCTAAATGAGAGTTATAGTGTGAGCAACTCAGTACTCCACCGTCATCTGTTATTGATAGATTGGTATCAAACACATCACAGCCACAGTTCTGTGCTCCATCATGATATGAACAATGCAGACACAAAACAAAAATAACATAACATAAATAACAAAAATAATAAATAATAATAATAATAAAAAATGTAGTGGGTGTAGTTGGAATCATCAAGATTCAGAAGAAACTCTTACAAGGATGCAACCTGCTTTCAAATAGGTATCCACTGAAAATGAGACCAAAGAGGTTTCTTTCCCAGATGTCATTACGAGGGAACAATTCCTTCATACTCCATGAGCGTGTGCAAACCTCTGCGTTGGTCTCACTGGCTTTCTGTCTGTTCACACACTCAAGGAATCACAGAATGAACCCTTACCATAGTAGTCTCATTAAAAAATAGATCTTGTATTGCTGTTTTTTTTAAATATTCCTGGAAAAATATTCCCCTTTGTTTTCCTGTACAATATTTTGACATGGCTTGCTTTATGTTTGTGTTACGCTATTGGAGAATATTCCAAATGATATTTTCATTAATGCACGAATCTCAGCTGCCATGGTTAGTTAATGAAAACCTGGCAATGTAATGACATGCCAGATGTTAGGAAAACTTCAAGTAATTTGCAGTTGTGAGTGACTACTTACATTACACACCTTCTCTGCACACTAAGCATCTCTAAGGTATAGAGTGAGTTTGGATATCAAGGAACCAAGTTGCCACTTGTCACCTATAGTCAGATATCAAATAATCTGTTATTGCCCAGCTGATAGTATGTAATTAAACCAGTCAAGACCAGTCTTTGTGATAAGAATGTCTGCTAAGTATCAGTAGAGAACATATAATACCATATAAAAGGCGATTCACAATGCTGCAGTTAAAGGTAATTCTGAAATATGACAGTGACACTATATCTGAAAATTATAGTGGCTAATGTTAACGAGAATGTTAATATATACAGTAAAGATTAAAGCTTTCTAAAAATTAACACGTTTATTATTGAATATGATTTTTGTGTAATAGGGTCCTTCATTTCCAGTTCATCTACAGACAATATTTTTACTTCATTACTATTGCACTACAAAAGTTGTTAGCAGAAAACAGGTAAGTCTACAGAAAAGTATCAGCAATGTGTTGAGCATTGCTTTTAAAGCTAGTACGAACAACTGGTACAGTAAAATTCAATTATTCCAAGGTTTTATATATTTGCTTACTTGTCTTGTGTCATTCGCTATCCTCCTTCATTTCAAGGATGATCTACAAGGAAAAAAGTAATTGGTGTGACATAATTTTCATATCCTTTGTGATCTGCAGAAGAATCACAAGAATTCTTCTGTAAAAACTCTCACACAAAATTTGCTCGAAGAATACTTGAAATTCTGACAAGAATGAAACAAAACTTACACAATTTCTAGGTTAGGGTAAAGTGTCTAGCAGTTTTTTCACAAGCAAAACTATTTAATACTCCCATGTAAAAATGTCAGGAAGAAAGAAGGATTAAAAAAAAAAAAATCCCAGGCATTCCATAATTGTATAAACCCTTCCCCCAAACCTAACTGAAACAACATTCTGGAGAGGCTTCTGAGATTTAGAGGTTCTTATTGAAATCAGTAAGCCATGGTGGAAGTTAATGCAAGAGGAGAGATGTGGACACAACTGAAAAAGAACACCTAAATATTTTGCTGTGGAAAAAAAGTTATCCATAACAAGTGACTGCCAGTTCAGAAGGAAAGACAGGAAAATAAAAAATAATTTGTTAATACATAGATTTTATTTGTGGTACACGCGGTTCAGAAAAACACGTGTAATTATTTTAAACCTTTTGAGGGTTTCTTCTGGCCCCAGTTTCACAAATGCAGCTCTTAAGTGAGGGCAAAATTAGCTCCATTCTTCCAAAGCAGGTGTTTGATCCCAAGAGCAGAGAATGCTTCAGTTGGTTTATTGGCTTTAAGGGACATTATTCACATACATAAATACAGTACATAGTAAAATCATGCCAAGTGAAACACAAACCACAAGCACTCACAGAACGGAGCTTCAAAGAAAGTGCTTCATCAAAGGATGACTGTATGTAGGACAGTAGATAGAACTGGTGTTAAGACTCATGTCACTAAGAAAGACGATATGTCAGTGTCCTTCATAGGAAGATAATCGAAAGGTTATTTCATTGTATATAGAGCATTTTTGGTTGTGTTATAAAAGACTTTGGCTTTCTTGAAAAATGATCGTTGACATTTCATTGTCTTATGATCTATGTACTGAATAGAAATTCCTTCACAGACTAGTACTTTTAATGAAGGTCATACATATATGGTATTGACTAGATTATCCTTATAATAGGGCCTAAGAAAAGAACTAAAACTTGAATTTTTACATGACCTCTTGGTGGGAAAAGCACAGTTAGATAAGTGATTTGCTACCACTGAAATATACCACAGGAAAATATAAAAAGTAAAGCTCGAGTATTTCTTCATCTTGGAAGTCTGTGTGATTACATAAATCCTCTACGGCCTGAACCTCCTCAACTTCACTTATTTTTGGTGTGAATTGTGTCAGTTTTCTCTCCTGAGAGAGACTTCCTCTGCACTGTGTAAGGTCAAGGAGCTAAACTCAAGGTTGTTTACATCTGTCGGTAAACCTTAACTTTTCTTGGCAGTTGTCTGGGGAGACCAGGAACATAAAGAATAGCTATTTTCTATGGAAGGCTACAGAACCGATCAAGTAAGTTCCATAAAGCCTAGAAATAGGTTCTTTTAGTAGCGTTCTCCCCATAAGAAAACACCTGGTTTGATACTTGTTTAGAAGATTTATCGGTGCTGAATGTCTGCACTCCTACTGACTCAGAGTTCAGTGGTCCACACCTCTTGAGTACCAAGCCTGCTGTGGTATGTGTGACCTCACTTCCAGAGGCAAAGTTACTTTATGACAGCTCTTTGTTGAAATATTTCCTGTTTTCAAGCTGAAATATTCTTAAAGCGGTTTTTTCCATGCTCATCATCTCGCTGATAATTCTTTTTTTGGCAGCTTGTAGGATGAAAAGAAGAGAATGAATGTTTTTCTTGCTTTCTGGCTTGCATATGCTTGTAGGCCAGCAGTGCCATGCAGCCGCTGAATTGCTGGGACTGTGGTGTGAGCCGTGCTTTGAGGACCACAAGTCTTCTTGACCTCGCTTCCCCCTAACACCACTGAATCAGTACAAGCTGGCTCAACTAGGGCCTTGCTCTTTGGTCTTCTTATTCCTAAAGCAGCCAGCCTGCAAACCAGCATAGCTACAGTTTGTTTCAGGCTGATGTATATTTTGCTGCCATTTTCAACCTGTGAGGAAAATTTTAAAATCCAGTTTTGTGGTGGCTAAGCCAGAATCTTTGGTTTCCGAGGGCTGTAAAACCATTCTCTCTGAATGTAGTTGTTGAAGAATAAAAATTCATGATGCAGTATTAAATTATTACTCACTTTCCTGTAATTTATTACAAATTAGGTGTAATTATGTTCCTCCAGGATTCACCTGAAAAGAAGGTTAAATCTTATCTGACTGTTGATCCAGGTACAGGTACAGCTAGGCTAAGTCAGAAAACGTTAAGAAATATGCTTTGTAGTTCACTTTGCAGTTTCACAATTTTATTTATACTTGATTTAATCTACTTATTTTAATTTAAAATTGAATGTTAAATCAGGCAATCTCTGCAGAACACAACATGGTAACAACCCAGGGAAACATTGCTGTGTTGTAGAACTGATGGAAGAGAGCAGCCACGCTGCACTCTGATTTGCCTGGCCTTTGTGAAATGGAGTAGCTGCATACACAGTACGTATTGTTAAATCTGAGACACAGAGCGGTGTGGTGGGATGCAGGGAAGTTTACCTACTAGTCTGAAGGAAGCTGTCTAGAGCTAGTCATTAGCTTGGGGTGTGCATAATCTTCATTCTTGTGAGAATTTTCTTTTTTTAAAAGCCCACTAATAATTAATAAGGATTTATCCTCCCAAGGAGTCCATTTTCACTGATATGAGGGATGACATTTCATTAACTCCATTTTGCGTTCAGGTACTTGGGAAATTCTTGTGAGGAAAGAGTATGAACTGTGTGCTGAGGAAGCAAGGGGACTGTCTTTGTCTTGAAGAGCAGGCACGGCTATCTGAAAGGCTGCTGAGATCGGTGACAAGCTGAAGTGGTCAGAGAGAGAGGGAAACAGAAAACAATTTGCCCTTCTTTCATTTTTCTGAAACAAAGTGAAGAAGCCTCTTTTAACATATCTTAAGTGGTACAAATATATACACCTATTAAACAAAACTTTACTTTTCTACAGGTTTGGAAAAGTTTTTCCAAGATTCCATGTGTTTACTTTGAAAATAAATACTACTGGATTTTTCAATGAAGGTCCCAAGAGAAGAAAAGCAAAATTAGGTTCCAAAAATTTTTACCAAAACCAAACTCTAAACTTTAAAAAATTGATCATTTCCTTGAATTTTCCTCCCTAAATGCTGATCATGGTGTAGGTGTTCCTGTGGTCATGATACTTAAGGGACTTGTGCATATGAATTCTTGAAGAAATCGAAGGCACGTTGACACCTACTCTTTGGTGAATAAATGTGCAGAAAGTCTCTGTAGAGCTTCAAGATGCATGTTATCCTCAGAAGAGCATGGATATGGATCAATATACAAAAGCAAACTACGTTCAGAAACAAGGAGAAGCTGAGTTTGGGTGGAATCTAATGACATTTCATAGTAATGTCACCGCTTAGTACAGCCACTGCACTGTACATTCACAAATGCTTCTTAGCTGTTCTTTTATTTATCTTTTTTTTCTCTTCCATTCCTCCCGAACATTATTGCATGTCACCATTGATTAGACCATTAGTTTTTGAACCTTGTGTTAAAGAGCATGTCTCATTATATACTTACATGGTGTTTAGCACACTGAGACTTGAACCCACATACTTTCTTGGAGACGTGAGAACTTTTCAGCAGCACAAAAGTCTAATAAATGTAGCTTTGTTTTCAAGAATTAAGAATCACCATGCATAAATATGTGCAAATATTTCACATACATCTCACATGCTTCACTTTGCACCATGGTTTGGGCAGGCTGGGTTTGATCAGAAACTGTTTAGGAAGGTAGGAAGTCCTCTGCACATACTAAATGTAAACATGCCTGTAGAATATGACCTCTGAAAGTACACAAGATCAAGCTAGCTAGGTTATGGGTTGTACAAAGTATTGCTTCAAGACTTTCTGTCAGTTTTCAGTTCAAATTCTTACAAACGAGTTTAAATTCCTGGAAATGCTCATGGACGGTTATCATTAGAACACTGTGGGTGTTGCTGTACTTATATTGATGTCAGGTTTGCATTAAATCCCTATACACAGGTTTTACAATCCTAAAATAGTTGATGTTAAATCCCTCAGATGTCAGGACCAGTCCTGCCTTACTGAAAAGTAAGAACACTTGGGTTGGTGGCTAATACCTTGAAAGGGCACCAGGCATGAATAGTAACGAACCTACGTTAAAGAACACAGGCAGTCTTGTAACAAGTCATACTGGAGCATCTGATGTCCTCTAAATTGTCATCTTGGCACATGATCACTGTTCATTTTTATCTGGTACAACATGAGCAGTAAGTATACAGCGCTCATGATGAAACTTTATCTATAAATACAGTGCAGTACCGAAGGAGGAGGTGCAGTTTCTGCTTCACTGTCCTGTCAGTATGGCTCGTTTATTTTCAAGGTATTAAAATAATAACTTGCAAGGGCACATTGCAAAGATTATTTTTGTAGAGAGAAAACTGGGAATAAGGGACAGCTGAGTGTGCTCAGGTTGGGGACCAGTAGTTTTCAAGGTTTTTTTGAGTCAATCTATCTTGTGATGTCTGCTCTAGCTTTGTTGGTTTTAAGGGTAACAAAGGATAAGAGCTACCTGGAGACTAGGTTACCACAGTGATGGTCTCCTTGTTTTCCTAAACTGTCAATGTTTGTTAATGGTTCCCAAACCTATCATAGAGCAAAACGATGTTTCAAACTTTCATTACTAGTTTAGATTTCTTAAGATTTTGATTTTAAATTTTATTATAATATTTAACATTATATTTTATCATATATGATAATAGCTATTATACATTTATTGTAGTAGAGCAGATGACTCAGTTCCTGTATAGGGGTGACTCTTTAGATTCGAAGAGTGTCTAGCAGTAGAATATTGCAAGACTCAACTTCTGCCTTTACAATATGCCCATGTAGGAATTCTTCTAATTCAGTCCACATTCGCCTGGTCTAGTGGAAGTTGTCCCTGCCCACGGCAGTGGGGTTGGAACTAGATGGTCTTTAAGGTCCATTTCGACCCAAACCGTTCTGTGATTCTGTGATCTGCAGTTGTGTTTGAATCTACTAATAGAAAACATAGGGCAGTTTTTTACACCATCTTTAAAGGGTTTCTTGATATTACTGTGAACTGTTAGGAAAAAGTCATTTCAAATCAGAGATTTATCCAGATCCTTTCTCTCAACAACAGTATCTGCTTCAGGTGATGCTAGTGCAAAACTGAGATGCTGCGATGTGATCCAGCTAGTGCTTGGCTGATGTATGCCAGAGAAAACAACTAACTTATATCTGTCTTCAGCATAAATGTGGTCCAGGATTAAAAGATTGTTTAGTATTTAATCTGTGTCCTCCTTTTTATTGTGGAAATTTTAAGACATTGTTTAAAAAAAAAGAAAAAGTTAAAGTTTATTTAATGAATTAAATCAATGGGTGATAGATAGATGAAATTCTGCCACCTTTGAGCATTACTTCTCAATTTATTTGCCTGTTTTGTTCACAAGTCTCTTCCTATATATGTATATGAAGATTATTAATTATTTGGGTTGATTTTGGGGTGGGTGGTGTGTGGGAAGGGGGCAAGTTGGTGGCTTTTTTATGTTTTATTGGCAGAAAAGTATCCTGCTGAGAAAGAGGTTTTGATGTTCGAGTGGTATGCCACTGGGAGTGCAGACCTGAGGCAGGTAAAATGGCTGAGAGAAAGACTGGTAATATAACCACAGTGAAGGGAAGGATGAGGGTATACGGATTGATGGGTGTCATTGCTGCTGGACTTATGCTTTTACTTCTTAGTAGAGGTCCCAGGGCAATGGAAAATGATGGAGAGAGCCTACGGGGCAGTGATATGGTGCCCAGGTGTCCTGAGCTCCTGTTCTTTGTATTGCCTTCTCCTGAAATCCAGCCTGCCTCTCACTGTATTCCCTGAGCACCATGGTACTGTTTGCCCTTCCAGGCTGAGAACTGTGGTCTCCTGGTGCAGATGCTGTAATATTAATCAGGAACACTTTCCATGCTTGGCTTTCCACATGAGGGAAAAGAGGTGTGTATGTGGAATCTTTATCAGATGCCAGTAGCTGATTAATTTTGCTTCATCCCAAGGGATAGTCACTATTGGTTTTGTGTTGATTCAGGAACTGAGTTGATGTACCAGTCATAATGAGGGCGACAGTCATTATTCTGAGTGTATTTTTTGTGTTTAGTTTATAAACTCCAAAGAAAGTCAGATAACAAAATGATCAAACATTTTCAAATAAAAATTCTTTCTTGAAAAAATGACTAATCAGTGAAATCAGAGCACTGGGGGCTTCTTTTGCAAATAAAACCAGAAGCCCAAACAATTATGAAGGTATCAATGATGGTAAAAATGTACCCCCACTCCACACACTTGACTCTCTCTTTTCTTGGCAATGTTTTGATAGCAAATTTGGAATCAAAGTCTTTGAGTACCTAAGCACAAAATTAGCTAAAAATAATCTCTGTTTTATCTTACAATATTTTAATGTATATTTCTGGATGTTTACTAAGGATTTTGGTATTTTTTATAAGCATCAGCATTTGTCTTGATATTGGGGGAAAAATGGTGAAGGAACAAATTAGAGATACAGTTGTAATACCTATATATGTAAAAAAATTAGGTTCTGAAACAGAAGCTGTTGTATGTGACAAATAATGGAAAACTGATTAACCTAATGCTAATAACAGCCTTGTGAACAACACATCACTGGGCTTTCCAAAACTGATGTTATTAAGATAATAACATGGGAAAGAAATGGCTATGAAACAGGGATTTATATTTAAAAGAGTAAAGCAGCATGTTTATTCTAACTATTTGTTGATGCACAGAGTGAAATAGTTACATATTTTTGTGGGAATCACTTAGTGTGCTTGTAGATGTTTTGGAGGAAAGAAAGAATAAGAAAATGCAGGTGGTTTTTGGGTGAGACTGTGGGCACATGAAATAGTGGCTGGGTAGAAAGCTGCGCTTTGAATTCTGGGTTTGTGCCAAGAGCTGCCTTGTCATTGTAGGAGTTTCATAGTTCAGATCCAAAAATTTTAACAATCCACTGCAAATATTCCTGCTTTTAGTGGTGCTTTTCCAGATAAGAATCAGTATGGAGGTTAAGGAAATCAACAACAAAAATTAAATTATTATGAAGAAACAGCATGTGGGGTGTTTTGCACAGCACCAAAGCCTCCTCAACAGATCTTTTCCCACACTATGAATACTCTCTGTTGTTTGTTTCTGTAAGATTTTTTTCAAGGCTCAAGCCCTCCTTGGAACTTTGTTTTGATGAAAGCATGTGCAAATAATTCCTGAAGTTTCAATGTGGCTACTGAAATTTTTCATGATGTGGTACAAAACCTGAAGCCTGTGCTGAAGAGTTTGCATTGACGAAGTTCCTACTGAAACCTGTGAGTTTTGTCTGAATTAACACTTTAGGGTTTGGTTTGAGAAAATAAAGTAAAAAACCCAAACTCAACAACACAAGAGATAAGCAATATGAAAAGTATATATATTATAGGTAAAAAAGAAATTATACATAGTCCACAGTAGAGAACTAGATTGAACCTGGCTTTCCCCAGATGAGAAAGAAGAAAGGAATGACGAGACCATCTGGTCTCATCATCCGTGTCCAAAGGCTATGCAGGAATGTTTCAGTAGGGTTAGCGCTGCTTGAACAACCTGGGTTCTCCGATATGTCAGTTCATACTTTCCTGTCACAGGTTAGTATAATTATACATTATAGTAATGCTACAGCCTTTCACCATACAGGCAGCACACAGAGCAGCTCTCCAGGGTGACAGGGCTGCATGTAGTAATACTTCACTGCTTTTGTCTGAAGAGCAGCAGCCTGGTCCTAATTGTATATTTCTTTTAAGGCTCAAACACGAATAATGTGCAGAGCCCGAAGTTTTGTGGGTGCTCTGAGCCGAGAGGTTTAATGAGTTGTGGTGATGTGCATCCAGTTAATAATCTCTGAAGACACTTTAAAAAGCGATGCTGTCAGCTAAAAGGAAGGAATCAAGGCTCTTTTTTTTTTTTTCATATGCATAAATCCTTACCGGCAAAAAAATATTACATGTTTTGCTGCATACCCCACTCTTTCGAAATGAAGTCACCAGAGAAGAAAAATCTCCAAAAGCTTTCAATTGTTCATTTACAAAATAATAAATCTTTCTGGTAATGGCTGAGACATCTTGGTAAGGAGTGATGCCTAAAAATTATCTTTGTGTCCCTTTAGAATACAATATAATAAACAAACTAACGTATGTGAATGAAAGGCTCAGGATGTCCAAAGCTTTGTTAGTGTGTCATTAATCCATGGAAATTCTGTGCAGTACAATGCAGAATTGTGCAGAACCTGTGGTATCTTCTGGAAATGTCTTTAAATTTTGTACATTATCTATATTCTTTTATTTCCAGTTGGAAAATCATAAACCTGGAATTTTGATGGGCTTCTCTTGTCCCTGATTATATGCATATGGTATCTGAGGGTTTCAGGAAAGAGTCGTTGCTGTCAGGCCCAGCAGCAGCAGTAGAACAGATGGACAAAGGAGCTAGTTGCACTCTGTCGTCTGTGTCTCTCTGCAGTGACCACGTAATGTTTCAGGTCTGTCACCTCAGTGGGTCTGGCAGTGCATAGCAGTGAGTGAGATGATGGGAAAAGGTTTTCTCAGGAGTATGTGTTGTCTGTGTTGCATGGATTCTGGAACCACCCTCTATTCTGTGATGAACAGATGTGCAGGCATGTATAGAATGTGCAGTTAAATCTTCTGACCTTAACACGGGAAAATGTTCAGGTAGACTATAGCTGTGTGTAACCTATTTCCATTAAAAAGTTCTAAAGTGCGCTTAATCTTAAACAAAGTAGGTAACTTTAGAGTACTCTCTGTGTAAAATTAACAGGGGTGATGAAATCTCAAATAGATTTGGATTGCATTTGCCCGTTTCCCTGCAATGGAGAACTTGGCATGCCATTTGGATGAAGGGCTCGAGAACAGGAGCTCGAGTGTTAGTACTGGTGGAAAACCTTTCTTGCAATGTTAGGTGAAGATTCATGGAGTTTTAGATTAATTTCTATGGTGATCCATAGCCTAATCTCCTTACTGAGAATATTTTCTTGCCCTTCTCTCATAAAGCTAGAACAGACTGTGCTCATGTAGTTTGACCTACTGTATAGACAGAGTTATCTCGATTTTGCCTAGATTCTTACTTGAGCTGGAGTAATTTCTTCAGAAAACTAGTGATGAATGATTTTGCTGTTGACAGATTCCTCTTCAACCTTTTGTAGATTTTTTCGTTCACCATCGGTTGAAGTGAAGTTTTGCCTATTTCAAATGTAATGTGATTTTTCCTTGGCTTTGTTTTCTTTGTTGTCCTGACAGAGTGCAGCTGCTGCATTGTTTCACAAGAAAACAAACAAACAAACAAAAAAACCAAACACCAAAAAACCCCGACTCTGATGTTCCTTGGATTTCATCAATTAATAGCAGTGAAAATGAGTTAAAAACTTGATGTCATCAAAACTTCCTTGGGGAGCAACATGAGCTCAAACATGTGGTATCCACAGCAGGCTGGATCATGAGGAATTCAGGCAGCCACATCTGATTCCAAATGTTATCCTTCCATCATCCTCATGTTCAACTTCAGAAATGGAGAGTTGCAGCAATCCATGGTGGAGATGGAAATACACAGTCCCCATCAGAGAGGAGGAGGACAAAACCACAGAAAATATGGAAACAAAGTAAAACCCAAATATTTGGAAACTGATATTACTGCTCCCAGTGTAGGGCAAGCCCAGCAGGTCTTCAGAGTTTTGCACGATTCTGACGTGTAAGGTTCCTGCCATTACTACAGCCATCAGCTTCTGCCTGCTGCTCATTATCCGAATCATGATCGTTCTCAAGGCATTTAATGGTATCTGATCCACAGAAAATGGTATGAGAATTGTCAGCTGGCAAAAGGAAACAACCGCAACTGACATCTCTGCCAGAGGTCTTGTGCAAGTATTAAAAATAATAGATAGCACTGGGTCCAGCTGGGACCAAGGACATCAGATGTTTCCCTTTGCAGTCACCTAGCAGGTCTCTGCTCTCTGGCCAGTTGTCAGTCAGGTGAGAATATGTCATTCTTTATCAACCCTGAAACAGGCTCATCCTCAGCCTTCCTTAATGGCCACATTCTTTACTTTTTCCTTCAGGACTTCATGCTGTTCATTTTGCATTTTTCTCTTCATTCCTCGAGTTACTATCACTGATTTAAGTTCTTTTTTTTTTTTTTTTTAAAATGTTTCCTGTCTTGCCCGGCTTTAGCTTTATTATACGCTGTCACAGCTCAACAATTATTTTTTCAATAAAGCTAAACCAGGGATGCACAGCTGTGCTGTAGGCATCTGGGCCTGGGGTCACAGTAGCTGAACCCCACACGAAGGGTTACAGTGGCATGACAATAGAGTTACTAGCTGCTTGAATCCTTTTTAGAAGCACCTCAGGTAAGCCTGACAGAAAACTAAGAAAAATTACAAAAAGACATTACTCCTTGGTAATGGAGTGGTGGTTTCATTCTATGTAACATGCACTGTAATGCATGTGAGTGGTGCATGAAAAAAAATCTGGATCTTAGCTTGAATGCTGCAGAAGCAAACCTATCAACTATCAAAATTTAACTAATGATTTAGAAAATCAGATAAACCCCCTGACATGGGATTTCATTGCAGTTTTACTCTGATTTATTGATGTGTGCTTTTGTGGGGCTTAGCATTCCACTGCTTAGATGAAATACAGCATTAGTACTTGGGACTAACATTTTTGAAGATTAAGATTTGAAATTCAAACCAGCAAAATCAACAGTTGTATTGGAAAGGTGGAGTTCAAAACAAAAAAAACTCGACTCCTTCGTTATGCTTGATATGATCTCTTGGGTTTTTAGGAGTTACTTGTGCACAGAATCTGATCATAGCCAGATCTGAGTTTCCATGAACATTTCTCTTTAAATGTTTACATAATGCATTCCAGCCTTATTCACTCCACCTTGTGGTATTTGTGAACAATTTGTGTATCAGGAATATTTATAGATAGGAAATATCAGAATAAATTTTGCTGCAGACACTGGAAATGCTTTTAAGTGTGCACAATCAGCTGATTTAAATGATTTCTCCCATGTCCTCTATGTCACATGGAATTGATAGAATATATGGATCACATATACGTATGCATGATATAAAAATATCATATGATACTAAAAAAATGTACAAATTAGCCTATAAACATTTCCATCTTCCATACATTTTGAAATAAAGAAGAGGTCACTGTCTTCAAAAGCGGATTGGAAAGTGCCAGCTTTCAGATGCTTTTGTCAATCTTAGTGGCTAAATGTATGTTTCTGTAGGAACAGTGTACACTTCTGACAGAGGTATTTACTTGCATTTGGTTTGTGATGCTGAGGAGTAGGTTGCATGTCAGAAAGATGTAGCCAAAGGAAGGAAATCATGCACATTGGCATGGGTCTGAAGAGCAGCAGAGGTGAAGACAGTGCAGACACGTGGTTCCAGAGAAAGAATTTGTGACTATTTCTGCAATTTTATGGGTTCCAAAACCAGTCGAACCATAACGATCTTCAATGAAATGAATTATGAAGCAAAACTCTGAATTACTTCAGCTTGGCTAAGCTCTCACTTGTTACTAGCATTTTTGCTTTAACTATGATCTGTTCAAAACAGGGCACATCGTGTTTCCTGTTATTGCAGATGAGCGAAATGCACCTCACCCAAAAGAGAAACAGAAATATGTTTTATTGAGGTAAAATAATAATTTGACAGCGTTCAAGTTTGATGGAATTTAACAAAGTTTAACAGTGGTTTGACAAAGTTCAGTAAGTTTGATGGCAAGGTTCACCTTATTAATTACTGCATGGAAGAAACATGCAGTAATAGAATCATAGAATCAAGTTGGAATGATTCACACAGACACTGGAGACACAGAGAGTAAGGAGACCCTCCCACTGAGTCACAAGGTTCGGAGTAGAACCTGCTGCTTTCTAAACTCCAATTAGATCCTGGGTGCAGCTGGATTCAATAATTAGTTTCAGAATTGGTCAAAGGTTTATGTATAGTGGAATTATCTATGCAATTTTTATAACAATATTGAGTAGCTACATAGGTTAGTAATGTTTTGTAGTATTAATTCAGCATACTGTCGGTCATTTATCGAAGATCCATTGTGGGTAAGGCATCTCTCTGCCTTGTGTAAGGATGGAGCTCTCAGGTAAGGAATCTCTAACAAAAGAGGCACCCCTGCTCAAGGAGAGAATTGCCTGGCATGCAATCCAGCTGGGAGATGGTCAAGTTGGGCCTACTGGATAATACTTATAATGTGAAGGAGTTGGCTGCTAGCCAATAGTGTAGACAAGATAGATGTCTTTGTTTTAGCTCTGGTATCTTAGTCTGTATTTTGGTTATCTTGCACTTCCAAGTTTCAAAACCAGCTTTCAAAATATTTTTCAAGACACCTTTATTCCCCTGTACTTGAGCCAGGGACATTCCAGCTTGCAAGTTCACCCCAAGGACAATGAGGCCTGTTGCACCTCAGTCATCCTGTATGGCTGGTAGGCAAGTGTATCTGTCACACCTGTGTAGAAATGTGTGATCAACAGCAGCTGGGTACTAAGCATTACTAAGGGCTGAAAGATGGAAGTAAAACAAGATGGCACATGATATGAAATTTAAAAGAAAGTTAACTTTAGGATAGCTTTATATTAAGCTTTAGGTCTTATCAATCAATACATGAATAAGGATGCTGTGGTCATGAATGCAAAGGACCTTTTACATGGTGTCTGAGTCCAGCTCAAAAGATCCCGATATTCTCCCATTACAAACTGTGCTTTAATCCACTGGCCCCATGAGTGATAAAGCTTGGGATATGCAATAAGATATTTGCTTTCAGTTGTCTCTGCACCTTGTTCACAAGGTAAACTGTTGTACTGATGCACCCAGTACTCATTAGGACTGTGTTGATACACATGAGCATAAGATGGGAAATGAGGCTCTTCATTAGAAGCTGATTTTCATAGAAATGCACAGGAGAGAGAGAGAGGCCAATTCTGAAAGGTGACTGGGAGTGCAGTGGTTACTGAAATTCCCTGTGGTTTCTCCATAGTATTGTGTTATATGTGTTATATTGTGTTTTATTCCCTGTTGATTCTTTGCATAGAGTACAGATTATCGCTTCCTGCTAAACCAAACTCTGCTTGAATTGAGCTGGGAAGAAACTTTCTGATACAGTTTTTGTCTATGGACCAAAAGTCCTGATTTAAATCTGGCACGGGATTATGTGGAATACAGAGTAAGTATGGCCACCGCAGGTCGCTCTGCAGTCAGGATAAAAATCAGCAACACCCCACTCTGTGCCAGCTAGTCAGGATTTTAAGTGCTTTGTTTTGCAGCTATCACAGTCCCTAATTTTCATTACAAGAGCAGGTTTCATCAATAGGGATGCTCTGATAACACACCTCCTATTGCTGATGTTATTTAGGCTAAACCAAGACAAGCCTTTAATAAAAATAAATTTATTCAGCAGGGATAATAAAATCACTTCAAATAAAATGTGCAGATTTATTCATGTTCATAAAGATTGGCTGCTCCCTCAGTGCAAATGTAATGCACCTCACTGAGCCGTGTTGCTGCGGAGGTGTGCAGTGACACAGGAGGTGTCATATAGCCATCCATGTAAGTGCTCTGTGCCCTGTGCTCTAGAAGAAAAAACAGAATTTGCATAGAAAATTGTCCTCTGCTTGCTAACCATGACAGCTGTGTTTTCCAGAATTAAGGATGCTAAGTGTTTCTGCCTCCTAGGATTTGTACCATGCTTAAGGTTCAAGATACTTAATTGCTTTAACTTGTTCATGAATACTGTATGTTAATCAGAATTAACATAGAGCATAATGCTGAAAGAAGAGAGTTGTCAGACTCATATAAGAGCAATTAGCCACCTACAAAGCAGCATAATTTTGTAAATTCAGATCCAGCTAAATTTCAGTTTCACAAACACTGAAGAACCTATTGCCAATACAATGTCATTCATTTACTATGCATGGAAAAGATTCCAGTCATCTTTCTCCAAGGAGTACTGTTGATGCTGAGACCCAAAATACAACAGAATTTCTGAAGCAGTCAGTCTTTAATGCTCTGGGTAAAATGCATTTTCTTGGAGATTTTAGATTCCTAATTATAAGTTCAATGCTATAAAATTAGTGAACCATTGTGTTTTGGTTTTTTGGTTTGTCTTTTTTTTTTTCTTAACAATAGATAAGAATCTAAAGAAGGCACTTAATGATTTTAAATATTGAAAACCAGTACAATTGTAGGGTTGGCTTGCTAATGAGGAATATAAGGTAGACATTCTGAATTTAATTTTAAAATGGCACCACTTAGGCTGTATCTGTGTATGCAAGATGCCCAATTACACAGAGTTGAAATAGTATATGTTTAATCTCCTCTTTGTGTTTAGAGTTGGCCTAATTTCTGTGGTTGTGGGATAACACTCAAGAAGACCACTGAGTATGATAATGAATCAGAACATGATTAATATCTTGCATGATCACAGGATGCAATTCTGGATGGACTTGTTTTCATAGTTAATTATTACAGTTCTTAAAGTAAAAAATTATCAGACGACCTAATTAGAACAACTATAGTTTCAATTGTTACTGAAAAGAAAAAAGGGCCAGTGGAGAGTAAGCAGATTTGAAACAATGAATAAGAAACAAGGAAAGGAAATTATGCTGAAATTACGCATTGTTGAGTTCCTTATTTGTTCTGTGACTGCTTAATAATGGTAACTCTAATCTGAAGCCCTGTACACGTTAATAATGCTGTACGCATCCATTGCCTCATGCTAATTTGCAAGGGAATAGTAACAGAATGAACTAATGAAAGAAATGACAAATTAATTATGAACTTGTTCTTACAGTCAACTAAATTGACTGCAAGTGGCTCTTTGGAGCACTACTTTACTAAAATGTCACTACAAAAATGTGGTCTGTACGAGAAGCACGTCATTTTTCTTCCCCAAATAGGTTCAGCACACAAGGTATTAATGTAATTCCTATTCCATTCTCCCCTCAAGCTCGCTGTTACTCTTGTTCAGCTAATGTTTCTGGAGGAACTGAAAAGAAGCAGGTATGCTCTACCGAGTGGTATGTCATGTATAGTAACTTGTTTTTACAACAGTTCGTTCAGAGGTTACTGGTGCTGTACAGTAACATGGCTGACTGGTCAGCTGCCTTTGGACGTTTATGGTGACTGTCCGGGGTGGTCTTCAACTGGAAGTGAGGACTGACAGGTGCCAAAGAACATTTTACCACCCACTGCTCTGATTTTAAGAGGAATAGAAAAAGTGATTCTGCTTCATAATTAAATATTTCCCTTGCATGTGGGTGCTCCTTTTTCATCTGATTTGCTGGCTCTGAGATTGATGAACTCCACTGCACACAGCAGTTGCTGACAGGGGCTGCAGACGTTGGGTTGCTCTGAAAGGCTCTGCAACGGTACATCAAGCAGCATAAGAGGAAATTGAAATGGCAGGACTTTGGAGATGGTTGATGAGGCTGGCTGATAATTCCCACTCTGGAGGGAACCGTAGGGTGTGCTTATGCAGTAGGGAAAAATAGGCAAGCAACTTGCAGAGAATACTGGTAATGTCAACCATATTTTGTTACTGCTTATTAATATCCCTTCAGAATGTCTGTGTTGGTGACTGTTAAGCCATTTAGTCACATTTCAAGGGATTGGAAAAACCCCTTTTATTGTCACCAGGGGGACGTGCGATTAGGGGATCTTTGAAGTCTCAGGGTGCCCAGCCTCCAAGAGCAAACCCACTCTCAGCTGCCTGTCCACTGCGTGCATAGCAGCAAGGTTGTTTGTGAGGAGTGGGTTCCATATGTGAGCAGTCTGCTACACAATCCCCTTGGACGGCTGCTTCTCCAAATGAGCATTGCGGGATGTGGAACAGAAGATTCACAATGTATAAGTTTACTGCTCGGGAGGAAATGCGACTTGCAAGGAGAACAAGAAGGTGTTTCCTTAGCCCTGTGGTCTGAATTCTCAAGTGACAGTCAAAGGCAGCCTCATCAACCACCCACCACTGAGAGCTCAGCTGCCACCCCTCTTCACAGAATCATAGAACAGTTGGGG
>NW_010236741.1:0-66441 GCF_000690775.1 Eurypyga helias
GGGGCTTCACCGGGTACGAGCCGGCGGGTGTCTGCCTCCGCGGTGCCTCGGGCCCGACCCCCAAGGCCGGGCACGCTGGAGGTGCCCCTCCAGGGACCGCGGCTGGGCTGTGGTTTTTAAACTCTCGTCCCTCTTTTGTAAATTCCCAGTCCTCGGCGCAGGACGCCGGGACCGAGGTGCCCGCTGCCATCCCCGGCCGCCCATCGTTCGCATCCCTGTACCAGGGGTCAGCCAGTCGTGGGGAAAGATGGGGACCTTTGTTTCTGGCTTAGCGTGGGGCTTTCAGGTTTCCTTGTACGTTCCTTACAAATACTAAAGAAAATTTATGTGGCTCCTGTTGATTGGTGATGTTCAGGGTCAGTATTTACTAGTAGTCAGAGCCCCGATATAGCCAAGGAATTAAACAAAGAGGTAGGAACTTCCAATCAGAAGCAGGAACATGCAGGTGTGAAAATGAAGGTGGGAGTGGGCTATCAGCGATGCTCTTCTGTGCAACCTTAATTTCTGCTGTACATTGTGCCCTGTCCTCTGTGTGGTCTTATCACAGTATCCAGACTATCCACCTGCAATCGCTTATATTCTGCACTGGTTTAGTATGGCATTTATTTATTTGCTTATTGTCCACTGCAGAAATAATACTCAGGTAATTTTTTTCCCCTCCCAAAATATGTATTTTATTTAGAAACCTAACTCACAGTTTTCAAAAGGTCTGATGAGATTTAAGCAACTTGGAAAGTTTTAACGAGGCATTCGTAAGTCAGTGTGGAAGTGAGACCTACCGCTGCATATACAAGTGCAACTTCATTCTCATGGTGCTGCTTCACCTTTAGGTGTTTGGTTGTTTTGTTGTTTTTTTTTTTAACGATGGGGTTCACAGCCTAGGTTAGGTATCCAGTCCCTTCTGTGTTAGACATCGCAGATGTGGTTAAGAGAAGTCAGCATTTTGAATGAGTGTTGATGGCATGTATAGATAGGGCCCCCAGATATTTATAGCGGATGTTCTGAGGAGGTGCTTTAGCAAATTCAGGTGTGGGGACTTGCTGCTGTTGAAGTTATTTTATTTGTGATTAAACATTCATTAGCCTAGAACCTTGTTATCTGAATCTTCCATCCAGTCACTCTTTCTCTCTTAGTTGGTAAACACTCACATATTTTAGGTGAAGTTTAACAACAATAGCAAGAGAGGTTGAAGAATACCTCAGACTGTCCTGCAGACTTAGGGTTAGGATGCTCTCCCCAGAGGGCTGAGCCCTGCCCAGCTGAGGAGATAAGCATCAGGGTCTCCAGAGTCCAGATAGCTTGCTCTTATAGCTGGGCTACAGAGAGCCTGGTAGCACTCCAAATATCCAATTGGATTGGATCCTGTCACAGGGAGAAAATGCCATCATGTGAGCATTAAGTATATGCTCAGCAGCAACTCTTGAACTGCTGCTGGCCCAAGCCCCGCAGGAGCAGAGATACCTGTGAGCATTGGACTCCACTGTGTGAGGAAGCAATGAACAGAGATTTGTAGATGTTAGTAGCACTACAGCAGAGGATGTGTACTCCTAAAAGGAGTACTTACATCTTCTCAGGAAGGTAGCTTTTAGGCACATTTCAAAGTCTTCACCTGGGTCCTAGCATTTTGCAAAAAATACATTGTTAGCCAAGTAAGTTTTCAGAGGCTGGGACTGTCTTTATTTTTATCAGGCTTGTTTACGAGTGCAAAGGTTCTTGATTAAATCCAGATGAGAACTTTTTCTGTTATCCAAATTAATAATTTCTGACAATTGTTTTGTGTTTGGTTCTATAAATATGCAGTCAGTTTTTTCAGTACATATTTATTGTGGAGAATGAGAATAACTCTGTGTTCCATAAAGTGTCTGGCTCGTTGGACACTTGCAGTATTATGTGCTAAATTTTATTGTTGAGGATGTTTTCTTGGCAAGTGCAATGTATTTATCCAGGCATCTGTTCAGGTAACATTGTGCCCAAAACACTGTGAGTCTTACCAACACGTTGTGCAAAGAAAGAACGAAAGAAAAGAAAAATGCCAATACGGAACCCAAAAAATAAAACTGAAGCAGGCCAAAAGACTTTCAGGTTGGTTTGTAAAATGTAGCAACTGTTTTTACAGTTGTCTTTAGTGTTTCTTTCAATAGCATCTCTGTAATTTTGTTTTTCTGCAAAGCAATTCAATTGTGAACACATTTGAAAAAAAAATCACTTTTTCAGTGGGTGACCAGAATTTTACAGTATTATCTGGTAAGGCTTTGTCTACTTCCCAGTTTCTTTTCTAAATGTGGGGCCAGACTCCATAATTCCATTATCCTGGTAATGGCTTCATGTGAATTAATGCAAATTGTACGTATTACTAGATACGATCAGCCAGCGAGGGCTTGGGCCAGTTCTAAGAAGGAGATTTGCATGCCAAATGTTGATTGAGGAAAAGGGACATGGAAAAACCTGAAGGGATTTGCACAATGGTAGCTCAGTTGTAGTTTTTGTCTGACTTACTCCAAGCACTGGACACAGGTGATGTAGAAAGCCATAGCTGGTTTTCTTTACTCAGTGTCTTTTGAGTAAGTTCCTCTTGGCACTGAGTGATTTCCAAGCAAGTGTTATGTTGTCACTCAGTTCTCTGTTTTCTTCCTGTTACTCTTCATTTGCTTTTTGGTTTTGTTGAAAGAAACATGCTCACGAATATTTCCAGAGGGAAATACAGTTCTTTCCACTTAGAACTTTGTGCTTATAGAAAGAGGGGTTGTCTGTGTCGTCTTTTTGCAATATTAGACTAGTCAGTAGGAGTCTCTCCTCAAAAAGAAAGAACTCAGGTTTTGCCTGAAATTAAATTACTTTATCAGTATGCCACAGGAGTTTGGGCAGTCTGATACTCTTCATTAATTCTGTTTTCTCTCTCTGACTGTGTAAAAACTCACAGCTTCTCTGGCTCACCGTGCAGTGATCAGGGATGCCATGTGTTTACCAGGAGACCTCGTACAGCAAATGCCATAGAAACCTTGACCAACCAACTGTCAATTCTTACCTGGACCTTGTACCATCTTTGTAAGCTGACACACTTTTACTGCATTAGCGAAATTGTCATCTCAGGTGAGCCCATGGCATCGCTGGGCTGGAGGCAGTGAAAGCTGGGTGAGAAGAGAGAACCCTTACTTTTAGAAGTCCCCTTGAAATGGTACTGTGATGGTCATAAAAAGATAAAAAACCTTCAGGAACATTGAGGCTAATTGAATGTTCTTTTTGCATTACATCGACAGTGACTTGTGCAACTATTTTAAGGCTCTCGTAATATTAGCAAAGAGATTGTTACTAGAGGAATGAGTTTCTTCCAAAGATTGGCTGTCAATGTGACATTTCTATCAGTCCTTCAGATATGATTCGCATGGCTTTTTAATTTAAATCTTAGATGTATATATATATGTGTGTGTGTGACATTATAAAAACTATAGAAATATATATGTGTAAATGAGGATTTTTTGAAAAGGAAATTGTTAGCTGAACCTTTAACGGAGATGAATTAAAAAAAAAGGATAGGTATCTTGGGCAACAATGAGTTGATGAGAAAATAAGACTTATTTCAGACATTCTGTGCCATACTAATCACTTGACAGCAACGGGTTTTTGTGAAGACTTAAGTTAAAAATAATGCAGTACGTTTCCACTATCCAGTGTCTTTGGTCACCTTATTCTTTCTGTGTACACAACTAGCCCTGGAACTAGAAATGAGTGAGAAAATGGGGCATAAAAATCCCAAGTAGCTGAATACAAGGCAAATCTTATCCAGATGCAGTTTATCATTTGCTTGTGTAGGTCATTGCATTAGTATTTACGTGTTTGAATTCCCTTTTTAGTGATGAACACAAATGGGTAATAATTCAGATAGGTTTGTGGATTCATTTGAACTATGTCTCTGCAAGGTGACTGCAACCCTGGCTTCCAAATGCAACAAGATCTTGGTAAAATTGAAAGAGAGAACTAATTTTGTGTTGTAATTGCATGAAGAGGTGCACAAGCAGGAAGTGGCTGAGTTTGAGATACATGGTACGACAGCCTGTGGCGAATGACTCTTCTGCAAAGTGCCGTCTGGTCCTGGACAAGCACATGAAATTGCAGAAGTATTGACTCAGTGTGAAGCCTGAGCCTGGTAAAAGAGTTTATTGACACTGTTTTTAATGAGAAAACCAAGAACTGCAGGGAAATGACTATGAAATGGAAATGGTTCAAGTGCTGCCTGTTTCTAGAAAGCATGTTTTGAAGAATGGGAAACAATCTGAGCACATTACCTACATTTTCTAGCTATCACCCAGATTTCTTTGTACTGGTTGACAAGAATGAAGACAAGAATATTGGACATGGGGTGATAGGCAAAGGTCAAGGTGCTGTTTGAAACCAGCATTGTGGGAGGGAGGAATCTCCGTTCACTTAGCCAGGAGCACAGGTGTATGTCCTACAGTCACTGGCTGTCATAGTTGTAGCGCAAGGCACTATCAGTGTGGTTTCTGAGAAAAGCCACTCAACGTTTTTCAGTCTCCACAGCTGGTTCATAATCAGGAATCATCAAGGGAATTAATTTACCTTCACACATGCTTTTAGCTCTTCTGGTATAGTGTGGTGGGGTTGAAGGATCAGCAACATAAACTTTCAAAAAATGTTTAAAATTAGTATATTGATTGCCTCTACAGAAAGAACTATTTCTTTTCTACTATGGAAATGTAAGGAAAAGTGACAAGCATCATTTTAGAATGTTGGTTGAACTCAGTGATTTTCATAGAATCATAGAATGGTTAGGGTTGGAAGGGACCTTAAAGATCATCTGGTTCCAACCCCCCTGCCATGGGCAGGGACACCTTGCACTAGACCATCTCTAGTGCACTAGACCATCATCTCTCGGCTCACATCCTAGCAGACATATGCTGTCATCCCTAGCTTGCCAAGGACTGCCATGCTGTTTGTGAAGCAGGTCTTTACCACCTGATGTGTATATGTGTGTCCTGTTGACATAAGCATTGCAAATTTTTGTGAAATCAAAATAAGCACTGTCCATGCCCATTTAAAATATTTGAGCTTAAAATTAAATCAGGCTGCATATTAGAAGAAATTCCAGTATCCTTATTAGTACGAAACAGCCTCTTATGAGTTGCAGTGTAGACTGGTCTGCCCCTCACCTGGATCATTGCATGGCCAGTAACTCAATGTTTAACGAGTCTGTCCCTGTAGGCCACCAGTGAGGGCACTTCTGAAGGCTCAGGTGTGGGTGGCCTTGGCTTTCGGTACTAGCTCAGTGCAAAGACCCTGTGACCAGACCCTTAGCCTGGGAAAAGAATAAACAGACTAGCTGCTGTGCAAGTCTAGGCTGAGGTCCCTCCATGTTGCAGGAGTCAGGCTGATGAGTTAATTCCAAACTGAGGAAGGACCTAAACCATGTTTCCACATGCTGGCTTGTTTTCTGTGAAAGAATGAAGTGTCTTCAGAGCTAGATGAGGTTCTTGTGAACCTTGTTTTCAGTTAGCTACTTAAATTCCTTTGTCCAAATCTAAGCTGTACAAACATAAAATGTACCATTGATGATCAGAGGGCTGTAGTCCCTGTCCTGTGAAGACAGGCTGAGAGAGTTGGCCTTGTTCAGCCTGGGGAATAGAAGGCTTTGGGGAGACCTTATAGCACCTTCCAGTACCTGAAGGGGCTCCAGGAAAGCTAGAGAGGGACTAGCTATTGCTAGGAGAGCAGTAAATAGTTTCATGAGCTGTACCTTTTTCTCAGACTTACAAACATTTCAAGGAGTAATATCATTTTCAGGTTGCATACAAAAATGTTCCTCCATTTCTGAAATGTTTTGCATATTCTTGTTTGCTCTTTTATTCATCTTTCTGTTGCATTGCAGTCCAATACTAGGTCTTCCTTTTCTCATCCATCAGAAGCTGGAAAGTTTGCCATATCAGGAAAGGCCAGGTATGCTTGTGTAGTGCTGGCTGTGCTTCCTGCATGTGCAGTGGGTCATTGACTGTATTCTGCTCTGTAGGTTGACTCCTATGATGTGACTGTGGAAGAAGACCTTGGAGAAATTCAGTTAATAAAAATTGAGAAACGTAAATATTGGTACCAGGATGACTGGTACCTTAAGTATATCACCGTAAAAACGCCAATGGGTGACTATTTGGAGTTCCCCTGTTACCGTTGGATTACAGATGAAAAAGAGGTTGTCCTTCGAGATGGAAGAGGTGAGAACTGTAAGAAACCTGTTATCCTGTAGAGCATCCAGAATTCTTCCACCTCTCCTTTCTCTTTCCCCATGTACCTCCCAGTCTTCTCTCTCCCATGGAGACCCACTGCCAGTCCCCTTCTTCATCCCAGGGAATAGGCTTTCTCTGCTGACTAGGACTGCTTTCTGAGCAGTTTTTTTGGCTGTGCGCTGGCAGTTGAGTTGGATGTTTTTGGAAGCCCATGCAAGAAAGAGTCCTTACAGTGGCTTGTTACACTGTTATTGAATTTTAGGGCTGACCCTAATTCCAAATTTTTTTGTCTGCTCCACAGCTCCATTGCTGGAAGCCTTTTTGATCTAATTAGAATTAGTGTCCCATCTTTGTTTCATATGAAGCCCCTAAATGGCCTATGACTGATTGCCTGTAAATTGTCATGTTTTCTTGAGAGTGAAATAAAATCCCAAAGTTGCCTGCTCAGCAGGTGCGAGGACTGACTTCAAACAGTAGCATCACTGTTCATCCCTTCCCTTTGCATGCTGTCAAGTCCAGGAGAAGGCAGGGTGAGGTGGATATGACTGCTGCAGGTAGTGGTGATGAGCTGAGAAAAGTGTTACAGTGCGTCTGTGCTCTGTTCAGAGTGGCCTGTTCAACCCAGAACTTGTGTTTTAACTGTCTCTGACTGCCTAATTGCTGTAATTAAGGTTGGGGCAGACATTTGACAGTGATGTTTGCCTGTTCCCTTCTGTGCTTCCTAGGGTGGGCTGGCTGCTGTAGTGGTCTGCAGTATGAGTGCCTGAAAACAGCTGAAGTAATATAAGAGGTGGTAGGAAATAAATGTTTATTTCCCATTAAATTTTTGGCTACTACTGGCTGAGGAATTTTGCATTTGAAGCCTTGGTCCTATATCACAACTATGTGTCAGTTTATTTTTGTTCTCCAGAGGGAATTTCCATTCTTCATAATTTGATTTATAACAACTGTAACACTTCCATGGAAAGCAGCTTTGTGTGACAGTCAGAGTATGGTGAGGTAAAGAACAAAAGCAAGTGAAACTGTACTGGTAACTTGAACACAACCAGCTGGAAGATGTTAGCTGTGTATGTTATCAGACGTATTACATTTGATATTTCCAACTCCAGACCCCAAAAAGCTATTTCTATGACACTCCTGCTGGCTTTATCTGCCTTCCCATTTGTGTATGTAAAGTGAATCATGTACCTTGCCCTTTCTCTGATCAGTAAGGAATTCTCTGTGTTATTTTATGGTATAGTGAATACATGGTCAGAAGAGCAAGCTGGCTGGAGATGAAGCATTACTGGTTTTCTTTCTGTTCTCATGATAAGAGGATATGATTATTGCCCCAAGATGACAGGGGCCAGCACAGCTCAAGGAGAGAGGATAGGAGATGTTCAGTGGAGATGTCTTTTAGAGGAGAAGATTAGCTGGAACAATGTTGTGATTTCTCTTGAAATCACAAGAGAAAGAGTAAGATTGATACTGAAATGTACAATTAATTCCTATGACCCTATTCAGGCCACTAATTGTTAGATATATACAGCAAGTGTCTGTGCCAGGGATCCAGGTTTTATATACAGTTGAGACAGATATTCCTAGCTTGAGCTTATTACCCCTTGGAGGCATCAGGTTAGAATCTTATCTCCTTCCACCAGTTCTCTGGGGATGGGTGTTTCTACTGAAGGTACGACATTGGATTGTGTAAGCATTTCCCACAGAAACTTTGTGAAGGTATAGATCAGAAGTTTGAAGGTTTGGAAACTTCGCTCTCCTTCTAAAGACAAGGGCAGTGATAGGTAGAGGAACCTCATAACCTTGTCTCTTTCCCATGTTTCACAGCAAAGCTTCCCCGGGATGACAAGACCCAGATTCTCAAGCAGCACAGACGCAAAGAGCTCGAGACTCGCCAAAAAATGTACCGGTGAGTTTCCCATAGCTCCCCAGAAGGTCTATGGTCTGTTTTCATCTGGTCAAAGTTTGGCAGAGTATGTTTAGATTATCATATTGCTCTAATTACTGGACTGCTGGATAAGAGAAAGTATAAGTTACCATATTGGCCATATATGTTTTTACTTAGGTGGAATTCAGTGTAAGTGGTGATCAGCCTGGTGCAAGTGCCATTACAAGATGCTTGAATCCCAGATAAGCCTATCTGGAAGGCCTAAGTGGGAGTGGTATAGTCTCTGTGTGGGTCCTCTGGCACACGGTGCTCTCAAGGAAGATTTGAAGGCAGATTTCATTTGCCTTTTACAGGCAGTACTCCAGTTTTGGAACATGATCTGAACATGTCAGATCTTATCAGAGTGTTTTGGCTGCTGCAGCAAGCTTGTTGTAGTTGTTTCCTGCACTGGGGTGCGGTGGAAGATCTGGCCCTGTTTGAGTGGACTGGAATGTGCTATCATAACACAGTTGTGATACCTACTTTTATATTGTCATAGGCATTTTTTCCTAATTAACATCACTATGGGAAAATACTATCTTCTATCAGTGGGTAATTCCAGGAGGCATTAGACATTTCCTTTTCCTAAAGATGTAGTCTGTCAAAATAACAAGAGTTTCTTGCACTTGCATCTCGTTATCGTGAGTGTAAGGATAAGAGAGACAGAGGGTCCATTCAGAATTGATGGATTGAGGCTTGGTGTATATGTTGTTGATATAATTTGACTAAGAAAGAATTTTGCTTACAAATTATGGGAAGTAGAGCAAAGGAAAATACAGTTCACAAAGAGCCGGGGCACAACATTTTATTTACGTATGCAAAAAGGAAGACAAAACCATTTGTAATTCCAGGGAAATAGGTATTTACAATTCAGCAACATAACTGATAACACACAATGCAGTCTGTGTGTGGCAGACAATTTGGAAATACCATTGAAACAGTATCCTTTACAAATCACCTTTTTTTGTTTTGAAGTAAAAATGGGGTACAGTGCAAGAACATACGTGGCAGAGGATGTGTGCCATGACCATTAGGAAGTAAGGCTGAATTGAGGCTATCTGCGTCTTTCTGAGAATAGCCTTTTGGAGGAACCTAAATATGTGTCTGAGTACTTTTAGCTGCTGTATCTCAGTTCTGCAAAAAATGTAGCCCCAAGAACGATTGTGCATTGGGCAGCTTTCTGTCTCTGTCCCCTCCCAATACATTTGTAGCTACTGCCACTTTTGACCAAATGTGACAAGAGTTTGGAAATATCACAGATATTAAGTTACTTCAAGTTTTGTGAAGGTAGGTGGCCAAATAAATGCCTTCCATTGTACTTGAGGATTCTGTAGGGTACTGGTAGGTGTGGATGTGGTATGAGTCACTATTTTTGGCCCAAATGAGTGTGCTGCAAATTTACTTTATAGAGTTGAGTCACTGAGCAGTGTAGGCAAAAGAATGACACAGCTCTCGTGGTGGTAAGGTTATATGGTTAATACAAACTCTCTTCTCAGCTGGAAGGAGTGGCATCCAGGCTTTCCTCTGAGCATCGATGCCCATTCTCACAGTGATCTGCCTCGTGACATCCAGTTTGACAATGAGAAAGGAATTGACTTCATTCTGAACTACTCTAAAGCGTAAGTGTTTGTGGAACTTTACAAGTTTGGCAAAATCTCTTTTGGGGCACAGTAAGTATCTGATCACCTTTTAGATTCCACTGAAATCTCTAAATCGGATTCTTTTCTCCAAGCTGAATCTGCAGTCAATCAAAATAGTAAAGAATTAAAGATTTTTTTTTTTTTTTAATATCAATATTTTAAGCTTTCCATGCTGGGAACGGCATGAGCCTCTGCATTCTCATTAGACACTGTTTTGGCTGTAGACAGACGGAGGAGGCACTGCTGAAAAGCATAGGAAGGACTATTGGCACCTGATACCTTAGGCTTTTGACTTAGTTCTTAGAGTCGCCTCCCAAAGATACTTCTCTCCACTGGTTGTGATAATTAAACCTTTCAGTCACATACCAAAAGAAGATGGTATCAATGCACCCTGAGACCCTGTTGAAGAAAAGCTTATCTGAACAGCCCATCAGTTAACCACATCTGAGTGTAATCTATTTGGGCCAACAAAGTCACTGTCCACCCACCTCCACATGTCGTGTCATTGAAAAAATGGATTCCTGACCATTGGATGAGCCTGAATAATTAAACCTACAGAGCTCTTTGAAATAGTACAGGGTTAATAAGTCAAATAGGACTCTGGTCTGTGAGTCTTCTTCTGAGCTGTCTCACATGCCCAGTCGCATCATACTGTCTCAGACATTCCACCATACTATCAGATGGTAGGATAGTCTGAAATGAGACAAGACTGGTCCAAGATCACCCACAATTTCTGTATCTGTGATTCTGTTAATATGCCAGTCTCTTCATATTTTGGAAAGGTGTTTCTCACATTGAGTGCTCAGACGGAGATGTTGTCATCAAACATAGGCTGGTAAGAATTAGGGAAGTTAATAGCCATACTGAGACACTTGCAGCTTGTAATAACAGTGCATACGTGCTTATCTGAGTCCATCTGGGGAACTGATGGTGACTGAAACCTTTCATGTCAGACCATTCTTGGTGTTACGTTTATGCAGCTGAATTTCACTACCAACGCAGAGCCAAACCCCATGGCTTGTTCCAAGACAATCTACCTATTTCTAATTTGGAAAATTGGAAACTTCAAAGAACATGTGTTTTTTTCACAGCAGAAGCAGTCCATTCTACATGCACCCTGTCTGGGGTCAGTGCAGAAGCAGCTTATTTGTCTGGGTTATGGTCATGCTGGTCTAGACCCCTCCTACAGAGTACCACTTGCTGTATTTCCAGGCTTTTGGTCCTCTTCAGCCACTTCTAATCCAGTTCTTTTTAAGGTGCCTCAGTCTAAGTTTACTGATCATAAATCCACCTTCCTAGGATTCTTCCTCCCTCAAATTCTGTTTGGGAGGACTTCCAGCAACACTGTGACCTTATTCTACTCCATTGTCTGCCCTGCTTATCTTTATGTGATGTGTGTACTTTTCTTTGTGCATTTGAAGTGTTAGTGGAAAGCCAACTTTCTTTTTCAAATGTATTATTTGCTTTCCAATCAAAATAAATAGTTTCTATTTAATACCAACAGTTTAGTATTTATGTAAGAATTTAGGACTTGTCATCTCATACGCGTGAACTTGCTTGCCCATGTTGTAGCCAGGATTCTTTGCTGAATTAGCACTTGAAGACAGACATTACTGGGTCCCAGCCCCCCATGTTCATGTGAAGTCTGCAACCAAGTGACTTGGTTCCTGCGTTTAGAGATGAGCGTCAAGTTTAACCAGCTGCCCAAGTAAATAGAAAGCTTTCAAAAACTCAGGCCTTGCGTTGTAGGGATCTGGTCTGGCCTTGGTCACGTAGACACCTACAGGAGCTTTTCTCTGTTTTGGAATACTGGCTGGACTGATCCTGGGTTGTGTTTGCTCTGACTTTATGCGAATCACTCAATCTCTTTGTGTCACCATACCCCTCTCTGAATTGGTGCTAATAATGGTCTTGGCATTCTCAGCAGATGCTAACAACTGATGATGTGTAAAGCACTAGTTTTTCTGACTACAATTTTTTAATATGACAAAGATCTTAAAGCACAGCCATTGTAGGCTGCCAAGAACAACTCTAGAATGGAGTTCAATAAATGTAGTACCAGGGACTGGGCTCTTGAGATGCCTTTCAGGCTTGTGTGTAAAAGCACAATCAGCCAATTTAATTCTGTAGGGTGACCAATTTCACATTTGACCACTGAAAAATTTATTGTGTGTCAGTATATAGAAGGGTGGGAAAGAAAAGGGAAGGATATTGAGGAAGCTGGAGCTGACTTTTTTCAGAGATGTTTTGTTTCATTTTGCTTTTAGGATGGAGAATCTTTATGTCAACCGTTTCATGCACATGTTCCAGTCCTCCTGGAGTGATTTTGCAGATTTTGAGAGGATCTTTGTCAGAATCAGCAACACAATCTCTGGTGGGTTTATCAGCATTTGCTCATGTTTGCATCATAGAATGACTAATCAGTTGTCTTGAGCATATCTGAGTAGGATGGAAGTGGCTGACCCACACTTCTGGTCTCCCATGGTTTTTCATAAATAAACTGTTATCTCAGACTGCTGATCACAAGAACAGCCCATGAGACCAAGAAGTGAAGCTATCATCTCACACAACTGAAATTGCTGGAAACTGCTCAGACTGCTCAGGACAGAGCTAAACTTCTCTGTCCTGAGCTATACTGGATATCAGGCCAGTTGGGCATCAGAGCCCCTTCTGGCTTTTAGAAACATATTTTCAGGTATGTGCAAGTCCCATAGGACAAATTTTCATAAGTATTTCACATCTAAACCTGAAGATAGCTTGGTGGGAGTACTTTTCAGAACATATTAGCTGTTAGGCATTTTTTAAAGTTTTATTTTGTATCTCCCACTTCAGCTTTTGAAATACATGGAATATCTGCAAAAAGGCACATTTGTAAATTTTCTCCACTAAAAGACAGTATTAGGATGACCCCTCTGGCCTCATACACAAACTAGATGAAAGGCTGTTGCCTAACATCTCAGCCATGCACTCCATCCTGGTTGCTTGCTGCTAATGGTCCTGGCTTCTTTTCCCTGTCCCAACACGAGGAGGGTGCCCCTGTCTCAGTTCTGCTGTCGTAGCCTCACCTGTAGCTCTCCTCAGTCAGTTCTTGTGGGCCATTTGTGTCAATGACATGAGACAGCTCAAATGTGTTCCAATGGTAAATTGTTCCTGACAAGGGCCATTTTGACAGAACTTGTTTCAGGCATACAAGTGCATGCTGTTAGGCCAGCAGATCAGAGGGTGGGTTGCAATGAGCTGTGAATGATGGGGAAACTCTAACTTCTTCACCTGGTCCTCCACACAGGATGGGCCATCAGATCACAACCTGGGGAACTGTGGTTCTTATTGGAAATTAGTGCGAGTTAGGCATGAATAGGCTTGGGACACTTCTCCAAAATGTCACCTCTTTTCAAAAACATATGAGAATTAATTGTGCATACTGCATTAAATGTCTTGCTGTGCTTGTCATTTCATACTCACATCTTCTTACTAGAAGACAAAAATCCCTTCCTCACTAGGAGTGTGAATTTCACTTTTTATTTGAGGCCATTCAGTTTCTGCATTAGTATTAAGATGTCAAAAATAAATTACTTCTTTTCTTGAAGCTTTTTCAATATGGAAGTCGTAGGAGTTACGTAAAAGAATTGCAGGCGTTGGTTTTGAAGTTCATTCTGTAAAGCAGGGCTGGGAAACCTCTGTTTCATGAGCCATACCCAACCTTCTCCTATCGCCCATGGGTACATTATTTTACTTTATTATTGGTTATAATAGATACACAGATATTATAAGCTGGTTAGCATGTGGTTCCTCCAATGTCTGTAAATGGCCTGTTCAGACTCTGCCAAGGAAAATGTTTTTCCTTCCTGCTCTGAAGTTTTGCTCCTCTTCAGGCTGCCTAAGGACCAGTTAACAGAAATAAGTAATTTGTGTGGTCTTGGATATGAAATAAAGCACACAAGCTGGCCAGAGTTATTAAAAACTAATTACAGCAATTTGTTACGTTTAATAAGATTGCTTCCTAAAGAACTTTTAACACAGGAGTTAGATATAATCTGCAATTAATTTAATTGATAACATTTCCATACTCATGAGGAAATCTCCAATTCTTTGAGTTTTAAACATTAAGCTTCAGTCTCAGTTACATTAATGCAGCTCTGAATCAGATTATTTGCAAGCCTTGGCAGAAACAGGGTTAATGGAGAAGGTAGTTCAAGGCATTTTTCAGTCATGCAGTTTCTGTCCAAAGTGGTGAGTTATTTTTAGCTTGGTGCTGACTCGAGACACAGCTCCAGACTCATTATGCAATTGACAGAGATGATGTAAATGTCAACTTTAAGTGAACTTAACATTTTTCCAAACTGTTGGAAGACATTGTGAGTTTTGAGACTTTTTTTCTTTAACCACTGCACTGCATTCCCTAAGGCCTATCTTTTTCATCCTTTCACCCTTTCTAGAAAAATTAATTGCTTGCAGAAAAAGTTCTGCCTTGTCTAAAAATAGTCAGTAGTGGAAAGCTTTACTTGCTTCATTTTTCCCCTGAAGACACTAGTGGGATTTTTCATATTAGTCATGTTTTTTCTGACTCTAAACTTGTAGGCTGAAGTGGTGACATGACATTATGAAACAGAACACTCCAGTTGTGGAAAACATCCACTGGTACTATGTATGTAATGGTAAAGAGACGGAGTACCCAAATCATCATTTTATTAAGAAAAGATGCTAATCTGGGTGTATTTTAGCGGTTGAAAAATAAACAGGAAAAAAATTGTTAAACAAGCAAAACAACGAATGAGCAATTTTACAGAGTCAAAGTCCAAACCCTTCCCCAGGTGTCCCTCACACAGCTCCAGCTAAGAGAACTACTTCAGCCACTGCTGTTCTTTTCCCTCCATTGCTCTGTGTTTCCCTTCCCCTGCCTGTGCCACTTGTTTGGACTCATCCCTCTGTACTGCACCCCCTGAGAATTTGAAGAAAGAGATTTAAAAATAGCAGGTCTCAGGAAGACTTGAGAAGGTGGTCTGCAGATGGGGAGAGTATTTTTCATAGGAGTGGAATATTTTACTCCTCATTGCTTCTAAACATGGAGAAACAAATTATTATCAATCTAACTCTTCTCAGAGTGAAAAGCAAAGATTACATCGTCCATTTAACTTAAGTGATTTTTCTTAAAATTCTGTGGCAAGTTTTGAATGCTCTTCTTGCTACTTTCTTTAGTCAAAATTGCTGTGCAGTACAACAAAAGGTGAGGAGGAAAGGGGGGATCCTACAGTGCAGCAGGACATTGATGCAGTGCAGATATTGATACTGCAGGCTTGTTTTTCCTTTAGAATATGTGATGCAGCACTGGAAGGAAGATTTTATGTTTGGCTACCAGTTCCTAAATGGATGCAATCCTGTGCTCATCCGGAGATGCACAGAGATACCCAAGAAGTTGCCTGTGACTATGGATATGGTAGAATGCAGTCTGGAGAGGAACCTGACGCTGGAGGAGGAGGTGAAGGTATGGCTCTGTGCAAGGCTGGACTCCATCTGTTCCTTCTCATATCCCCTAACTTCCAAACCCTGTTCTAACTGCCTTCAGCTGCATCTCCTCTCTTCAGGCTGTATGGTTGGTTGTGGCAAAGACAGTTGTCTCTGCAGGCTGACAACACTTCTGTTGACTGTTTTCTCCTGCTATCCTGGAGCCACAGACATGCCTTCCTCCAGGTCCAGTTAAAGAGATGTCACCAGGAGGTGAAGGGTCATTTTTCAGTGGTTTCCTCTGAAATGTTAGGGATTTACTGACTGCCTCAGAAGGGAAAAGTGCCTCTGCCTTTCCTGGAAGAGTCTTACCCTGTTGTCAGCCACAGAGTTGAACTAACATGCTGAAGGAGGGTTGGCAAGGGTGGTGCCTTGCTTTTGTTTGTATGATGAGTAGGGGGTCTCTTCAGCTAGCAGTGAGAAACTTGTTTGCATGTTAACATCACTGCATGCATGTCAAAAACATAGTTACTCTTTGGTTGAAGGATCGCTAGCAGGCTAAGCAGACACAAGTCAGGTAGTTTGTGTAAAGGTGTTTGCTGTCTTAGTGGCATCATCCCCGAGTCACCATGAGTAAGGGCAGGCTGCTGGCGACTTGTAACCACAGAGTATGAGTCAACCTCTGGCCGAGACTTTCTGAACTTTGTTCTGACCCTTGCTGCTTGTGCTCCATTAAAACACATCATGTATTTTTTTATTTTTCCCCAGCAAGGAAACATTTTCATTGTGGACTATGAGCTGCTGGATGGTGTGGATGCCAATAAAACAGACCCGTGCACAATACAGTACTTGGCTGCACCCATCTGTCTGCTGTATAAGAATCTAGAGAATAAAATTGTACCCATTGCAATCCAGGTGAGCTTACTGTCAGGGTCTTTAAAGGGACACATTACTTGTCTCATCTTAAACATGTATGACTTGGGATTTTGTATTCTTTTTATGTCTTTCAGCTTGGTCAAAAACCTGGGCCAGACAACCCCATATTCCTTCCTTCAGATGCCACGTATGACTGGCTGCTAGCTAAAATTTGGGTTCGTTCATCTGATTTCCACATCCACCAGACAGTGACCCATCTCTTACGGACACACTTAGTCTCAGAGGTGTTCAGCATAGCTATGTTCCGGCAGCTGCCTGCTGTACATCCCTTCTTCAAGGTTGGTTTTGCATGAAGGGATGTATGTGGCTCAGGGAGGTTATCACAGTAGCTTGACAAACCCAAAGGAAGTCCTGGTGATAGCTCAGCTGAGATAGTTTGTCTGGCTGTCCTATATGGCAACGTGCAGCTAAGCCACCAGGACTTCCAGACCTTCAAACTCTACACTTGGTTGCTGTTGAATTCTGTCAGAGAATTTGCCTTCTTTCATTGTTTGTCCCATTTCACAGCTTTTGGTGCCACACATGCGGTTCACAATAGCCATCAATACCAAAGCCCGAGAACAGCTTATCTGTGAATGTGGACTTTTTGACAAGGTAAGTAATCCCCTTTGCAAATCTTGATTATTCATCATGGTTCCAGATGTACTTTTATCCTTTAACCATAACATGTTGCCTTGTTTCTTGACCTTTCTACTAAAGGGCAAACGTAACTACTGTAACCTGAGAAACTGGCACACAGAACTGATGCCTTGTTGTGCTAAATATGTTCTCTTTTACCTCTCAGTAAACAATTCAGAACTGGCCAATGTCACTAGTGAGTCAGTATCTCACTCATGGCTGATATGGTCTGGGGTATGAGTATAGGACTGTAAAGTAACAATATGCACATATATCCCTGCACATGTATGCACACAGTTAAGTCTCCCGGTTCTTTTAAGTACGCAGTTATTCATCTTGGGGCAGCATGGTGAGCAAAAGAATCTGTGATTGCAAAAGGAAATTGTCATCAGGGAAAGTTGTGTAGATAGGAGAAATTTCTAAGCCCACGAAGAGTGGGTGTAGATTCCAGCCTGTCTTCTTGAATTGCCATAAACAGCAGATCTGCTAGGATTAAAGCTCAGCTTTGTCTGAGTCAGTGAAACATAGCTGTATATCATGGGCTGTGGTGTAGTTCTTAGGTCAAATCTGTACATGTAAATCTGACTGCACTGGTATTTAACATGTACCCAGCTCTTCCTCCCTTGGCCCCCACAGAAATGGCATGCTGCATCTAGGAACCACAGTAGGTTGGCATGCATCAGTCTCTGTGACAACATGCTAGCCACAACTGGGAAGGCTGGGGAGGTTTCAGAAGTCCTTTCAAAGAAGGAGTTTCAGGACAACTCTGTCGCACTCACACCTCTGGCACCAGACGAGAAGTAGCTTCCACTCTACAGAGTTTTTCACCCAAGGAGAAAAGAGAGGTTAAATTCCAGCACCTTCTTTGTCTTCTGTACTCCACTGCTGACTGTGGATACCTGGCAGGCACTCCCATCCTTTTGAACAGAAGCATCATGTCTGTACTCTGTGCATGTGGGGTGAGTGTCTGGCTAGGACCTGCCAGCAGGGATCCTGAAGTTCCAGAATTTGTTGGTTCCAGTATCAATGAACAACCAGCCACAGAACTACTACTGTAGCACTACAACACATTGAATGCTAGAAAAGCAACATTTGAGAGCTTTTGTGCAGTGATTATCTGAAGAGTTTTGCAGTGATGTTTGTTGTGGACATGTAGTGTTTTCCAGATGTAATTGTATACTGAAACCCTGGCCAATCCTTATCAGTAGCCACCCAGTGGATTGATCTCTTGGCTTAAATTCCAGGGAGGCTAATGGTAGTCTCTGTCTCCAAACACTTTCTCCTAAATCATTCTGTAGCAGCAGTGGGTCGTTTAGCAAAAACCCTGTTCTAACACACTCTTGGCTGCCTTCCTTCACACACATTCTGGTTCTAGAGTATAGGGCTGGCAGAAAGCACTCAGGGTTCAATACTTCAGTGTTGCTGCATTGTATTACTGTATTCCATTATAAGCAGGTGCCGTACCTGTGGAGAATATGTGCATATTAACAGTGATTCATTGGAGAGGTGTGAAATCTCTGAAGACAAAATGCACAGTTGCAGTAGACCTCTGCAGTTCATTACTTGCTTGTGTGGAGATTTGATTTTTTCCTTGAAAAACAGTTTCACTAGCATTTTGAATACCATCTCCTGCAAACTTGGAAAGCCAGTGTCAGCTCAAAGTGAACATAATCTCCAACTATTCCTGTGTTGCCATTCTTCCTGCAGGCAAATGCTACGGGTGGAGGAGGACATGTACAAATGGTGCAGAAAGCAATGAAGGATCTGACTTATAGCTCCCTCTGCTTCCCTGAGGAGATCAAAGCTAAAGGGATGGACAGCAAAGAGGATATCCCCTACTACTATTACCGGGATGACGGCATTAAGGTCTGGGAGGCTATAAAGAGGTAAGAGACCCTTGCTCTAGAATTGGCTAATAAAGTCACTGTCACAGAGACAGGACTTCGTTTTCTCTCTGCCCACTTTGCTGTTCATTGCAGCCTTGTGAACAGCACCCGGGCTGTTTAGTCACATGGTGCCTCTACCATCCAGCATATATCATCTGACGAAAAATAAATAGTCAAGCACAAACCCTTGAAAAGCACCTAATTCCTGCTTATTTCAGCCCTGTTTTCTTGCATTCTGTATTTCAGAGGTCCCTTTATAAGTATGTACTCTTCTACAGGATTTCACAGAGTTTAGTGAGTTGGAATTTAGCCCTGCTAAGAGAATTTAATTAGCTGCTTTTTTTTTTTTTTTTTAATCTACTCACAAACCAAGAAAGAACCTAGCTCTCTGAGCCAGCCACATGAGCTCATCAGGGTTCTTGTGGAGTGGAACTGTAAGCTTGGCTTGCATGAGAGTTGTGTTTTGAAACTCAGTAAATTAGGCATTAATTGATTTGAGCAAAACCTTACTTAAAATGCATTAAAATTGCAAGGCCCACGTTTTGTAAGTAAAAGCAGCAATTCTGAGTCAGGAGAGGTACTGCAGGGCTGCTCGACCACAGAAATGTGGCTCCTTTTCAGATGTGAAACATTGCTTCAAAATGGAATGGTTCATATGTTTTTTATTATACAGTGGCATTTCATTAAACAAACAACACATTTTTGCATGGCATAAGTTGCTTGCTAAATATGCAGCTGTTTCTGGTCACATCACTTTTGAAAACATGTTCATTAAAACTCATATTTTTGTGTACACAAGGTAGGTGGTTTATAATGCAAGTGAAATGTTTAAAGTGTTGGGTACGTCTTTGTCTCTTGTGTTTTCTCTGTGTTTTGGCAAGGGGTTATCTTGCAATGTTTCCTGCAATTGTAAGTACCCACTTGAGAGAAAAGGAAGTTATAACTTTTCTGTGGTGGTTTTCTTGATACAATCCATTTTCTGTGCCTCTTCTCTTTCCTGTGTTTTCTTTGCTGATTGAGATATGCCTTTTCAAATACCAGGTAGTATTTAGTCAATTCAGTTTAGTTTGTGAGTGTAAACCTAGCTGGAGGAAGATGTTACAGTGCCTCAAATTCGGCAGAGAGCTTTTTTGTAAGTGAATAATTTAATTTATAAATTACGTGGGCAGTACCCTTTTGAGTGCGTGAAATCCTGACCCATGAACCCATGGTCATGCATGTGTCTAGTCACACTGCATCTGCTACGATCTTCATGGGTGTCAGTCTCCACTCTTCTGATGAAATAACTTCTATCCCCAGCACTGCTTCACATGTGGTACATGGCCTAGACCTAAGAAAGCTGATAAGGACATCACTATAGAAACAGTGAGGCTCACATGGCAACTTTTTAAACACTTTCTGTAATACTCAGTTTCTTATTTGTGATCTAACTACAGATAGATATTCCAAGCCGAAAAGCCTCATCCTTATTCCATGTACTAATTTATATGTGCATAGAAGAGAGCCTAAATAATACCATTGTGTAGGAGAAGGATTGCCTTCTGTATGCCTTTGGCACAGGTGCCAGGTGACGGAGGCAGAGCTCATGCAGGCAGGTTTATCTCTGCATGTTGCAGGATTTTTTCTTTTCCTGTGGCTTCCTGAATATCTTAAACTATGCAGTTGTTCATCTGCCTTAAAACCAACTCTTTACTTGGTTGGCTAATAGAAACCACATTGACAGATCTGTAAAGGTCTCCAAATCGTAATAAAGGCAGAGCTTATTAGGGGAGAAGTCTGTATTGGATAACAATTTTTAATCCCATCAGTCAGCTTCTGCAGTCAGATGTTTCACCCTATGGGTTGTCAAAATATTTACAAGAGATTATAGGTACCTGCCGAGCTAACAGAATATCTCAGCATAGCTCAGTTAACCAGTCATTCAGTCATGAAATACTAATCTTCAGGAAACCAGGCTTGCCTATTTTTACTGCTTTCAGAACTATTTGTGTAACCTTAGTGTTTTAAGATACTTTATTTCTGAGGTGAGTTAGGCTGGGAAGCTTTTATAGAAAGAGGGATTTTGAGAAGAGGAACTGAGCAGGGAGGAGAGATCTGCTGTATGCAGTGGGCATAGGAAAAAGAGAAGTTTCCTGGGCCATCCCCACTTTGGAGTGTGCCGCTTGTGTTTTGTGAAAAAGATGTGCAGTAGGAGGGGTTCAACTATTTGAGTGGTATTCAGGAGTGGCTTCAGAGTATCCCACATATGAGGGATGGTGCCAGTACCACAGTTTGAGAAACCCTGTTCCCAGGATGAGCACAATATGGATATGGCAGAGGGAGTCTGTATTAAGTGAAGAAAAGGATGTAGATCTGAGGACAGAGGTCTGGGCAGGAGCAAAGCCTCACATAAGAGAATAAAGCACACAGAATTATTCAGGGGATGCAGTGTTGTCCAGCATCTTTTTGTTGGGGGAGGAAGTGATGCTGCAGTCAGTAATGAATCAAAGTTGCCTCTGTTCATTCCCACTGCTTGTGGGAAGGAGGTGCGAGGGTGTTGAGACCTGCTTTTGCCCTTCCCGCATGTAGCATCTGCCTCCTCTGCAAGGTCAGTAGAAGGTCTTCTGTGAATGGCAGGCTTGTGTTCTTTTAGTTTTGTCTTGTTAATTTGTTCCTGTGTCTGCAGTTTTGCAGAGGATGTGATTCACATCTACTATGAGAGTGACGAGGTGGTGTGTGAGGATGTGGAGCTCCAGGCCTTCATCAAAGACATTTACGTCTATGGGATGAGGGGCGTGAAGGCCTCAGGTAAGGTATGATGGCCCAGCCAGGTTTGCAGCTTGTCAAGTGCCTGCTGGCAGCAATGCTGCATGCACAGCATACCTTGAACTGTTGGAGACCCTCTCCCTTCTTGGCCCAAAAACGCTCAGTTTTATGGGTGAGACCCTGCATCAGGATCTCCCTCCCTCAGGAGACATCTCCTTCCTTTGCCACAGATTCTGACGATGAGAAAACTCATGTAATCTCTTTGTACACCGAGGATTGGTCCTTTGGTCTTGTCTGCTCGTGCTTTAAGCATTAGGGGAGGGGTTGCCTGTATGTGCTATTGAAACCACCAGGAAGACTGTTAGAAATCACAACTGGCAGTGTGAACCCCTTGAACCCTCTCCTCCAAACCTTGCAAAAAATAAGAACAAGTAAGAACCTCCCCAGGAGTGTCTTGCTGCACTTCACATTTGTTCAGCACCTGTGTCGTTGCTGAGCTGTTCTGCTCTCTTCAAGAGAAGATATTCATAATTACTTCCAAGAAATATTTTCCTTTGCTCTCTCTCCTTTCACTGCCTTTCATTTCTTGCAAACCATTACTTGGCTGTGGGAGGTCTCACCCTAACATGGTTGTGTTCTCCCACTTGAGTTAACACTCTCCTACCTTACCCTAAACATGTTCTTTATTTCCACTCACATTTTGTCCAAGCAGGTTTTTGAGAATTTATACAGGTGAGTGAGAGTTCTTCATACTGTCCTGACTGATTTACATCTAGAAACATCTGTTGGCCAGTGATCTGTGGCAATTGGCTTTGGGATTGCATGCACATGTCTGTGTGTGAGACCTCCAGGAAAAACTGTGATGTTTCCTCTTGTTATCAGTATGCACTGGTGTATAACAGCCTCTTGGGCTCTACCTGCCTGGACAAGCAAAGGACTGGGGGACACTTAGTTGCTATCATTTTTGTTTGTCTAGTTTTCTATTAGGAAAAGCTTAGGAATGGCCTGCTAGTAGGAACTTCATGCTTGACCTAAGCATCTTGATACAGGAAAAGTACTGAGCCTTTCCAGGGCTACAACTGGTGTGGGACACTACAAGCACCACTGGTGGCAGGACTGCAACTACAGGTGGGAAACCTACCAGGCCTGCAGCATCCCTGTCTGTGCTCCTGCTGCTCCAAGGGCTGGGGCAGAGAGCAGGGGGACTTGGCTGGGTCTGTAAAGAATGGAAGGAAGGAGGCTGTTGCACCCCTCTAGTCTCCATTCCTGCCCTGGGAGGGCTGCTGTGACTGGGAGCATGCCAAACCCCTTCAAAGATGAGCATAGTGTACTTAGGATAGCAGGACACAGGAGGCGATGGTGCAGCTTCTCCTCTTTGGTCGTGGTGGCTGGCCAGAGCTACCATGTGCCTCTTCCCCCTCTCAGGCTGTTCACATCTGCATTAGGTTGGTGGTGGAGACGTAGAAGCAGCTGGCACAGGCAGCCTGAACAGGGGCAGCTCACCACAGGGTGCTGACAGGTCTCTAGGTATCCTGGGACCTGTGGTGACATTGGGCTGGGACAAGGACTACAGCACAGGATTGTGCAGTAATGGTGATAGGAAAGATGCAGGCTTGGGAATGCTTTAGCAGTAAAATATTTCCCTAGTCCCTGACTATTCCTTTCTCTTTATATAGCTCTACTTGATTATTCTCCTTCAAAGACAGCTTAATGCAACTATTTCTGTTCCTCATTCTGTTGTTTCTCTTTCAGAAGTTCTCGTTTCCTCACTTCCCATTTCAGCAAATAAATTCTTACTGCATTCTTTCTCACAGTACACTTGATCACTGAGCCAGTGAACACAAGCACATGGTCATTTCCTCCTTGGCATGAACATTCCTTGCTTGCACTGCAGACAAGAAAAAGGGAGTATCTGAGGTCCCTGCCCTATGGACTCTCTGGGTTCCTTGCTGCAGGGTAGGTAGGGTGAGAAGACAGGGATACCATATTTTTTAAAGGTGTAATTATAGTTTGCCTTTCCCTTAAGGAGTGCCACATACTGCAAACAGTGATGGTGCCTCACAAACCTGTATGACGTAAGGCAGGATCACTCTGGTTTTATGCCTGGACAGCCAAGACGCAGAGAGGTTGAGTAACTCCTATCAGAAAACACAGCAAGATGCAGAAAGACAGTGCCCTGCTCTTAGGGACTGCTGCACCATCCTCTAACTCCTGCCTTTTGAGGAGCTGATTACTACTGGGTAACTGGGTTACTTCATAGCTGAGTTACTTAAGCATTTTTTCTCCCGCATTTAGGATTTCCTAAGATGATTAAGACACGAGAGAAGCTAGCAGAATATCTCACGGTGGTAATATTCACCACATCGGCCCAGCATGCAGCTGTGAATTTTGGTCAGGTAAGAATTTCTGAGAAGACTGTTCTTTCTGGTGTGGGAGGTCCATCTACCAGGGCAAGGTCTGAGAAATGTTAATTAGCAGATGGACAGAAATTACATTACTCTTTCTGGTCAAAATAACTGCAGAGCAATCTGCATAAAGCCTGTGGAAACGGAAATATTTTGGAAGCTGAGAAAAGCATTTTGAGTCCTGAATAAGTACCAAAGCGCAAATTAGGGTTTCTAACCTCTATGTTTTATTTTTTTATTATTTTATTATGGGGACCAATTTTTTTAAGCAGGTGCACAGTCTAGCTACCATGCTTTCCAGACATCACCTGAACTGCCTGGATATGACATGTGCTGGTAGTCTGTGGCACATTCTGCAATGAAATGCAATGAGTTATGCTAAGTGGCTTTACTTTGCATTTTGCTGTGAGTGCATACACGTGTGACTGCCGTGGGTTGCTGCTGTAAGCTGTGCTACTTTGGCAGTGTGCCTCTGCTGAAGTGGCATACATCCCATTTTCAGATGTGGCATAGGGAACGTGCAGCACAGCTCAGTGCTGTGACTGCAGTTCATGTAGCTGCATATGCCATCTTTGAGTTGGTGCATCTGGCTGTTTCCAACAGCTCAGTCCCAGCAGTACAGCGATCCGGCTGGCCTAATGGAGCATTTACCATGGGTCTTGAGTTAACTCCTTGAAAGATGACTTGCATGTCTACAGGACCTCCAATTCTATTCTCTGCAGCAGCACAGACAAGACTCTAAAGGGCAAAGTCACATTGAAGTCAGTGGGATGACAGTCCAGATCTTCAGTGATATCTAGATGCTCAAATCCCACTGACTTACACAGAAATTTGAAGCAGTACATCTGTGAGGATCTAGGCTTTGGTTATGTATGGTCAAGTTTTCAAAAGCACCAACGTGCTTAATATTCCCACTGCATAGAAAGGGCATTGCTGCTCACTTCTTGAGTTTGTGAGTCAAGTGGCAACTTTGAGCTTCCTCTGTGATGTTTAATGTGCCTGTGTTGTCGCTGCCTGCCTTTACTGACATATATCTACCCTGAAACTATAGTAACGGCCTGCCTTTCAAATGCTGTTTCTTCCAGCATGAAGGCATTTTGGAAAGCAGACTTCACAGCCAGAAGCAAGTCTCATTGTCAGTCTGTATTGCAGAGCTTTACTGAGTGGGTGGTCAGTCACTGGAACAGGTGACTTTCTTACTACCTGACCACAGTACTGTGGGCATGTTCTTAGAGCAAATTTTGCAGAAAAGAGCAACTGGAGAAAATGAGATTTTTATCACTTATGGGTTTTTTATCAGAGGTCATCTCAGATTATCAGAAGAGATCTTTGTTTAATTAAACAGCTAAGTTCTTAGCTTGACTAGTGAATCTGGGCTGTGTGGCACATGCCTGTGGTAAGCAGAATAATCACTCCCATCTATACAACCCAACTCTCTCCATTGTGAGATCCTGAGAAAGACAGTAGGGACTTCCTTGTCTCCTTCAGTCCTTCTCTAGAGCATCTCTCTGTCCTTTAGTTAGTATCTTCTCTTTCTGAGAGGCTTATATTACAGAAGCAAAAACTCCCTGGTGTTAAGACTCCTGACTTTCTTTGCAGTGTTCCTAAATACCAGCCCCTACAGCTTTTTACTGTGCTCTTTTGCTTTGTTGTGCAGTATGACTGGTGTTCCTGGATTCCCAATGCTCCACCAACAATGCGCCGCCCTCCTCCAACGGAAAAGGGGACAGTCACCATCGAGCAAATTGTGGAGAGTCTGCCAGATAGGGGACGTTCTTGTTGGCATCTTGGAGCTGTCTGGGCTTTGAGCCAATTTCAGGACAATGAAGTAAGTTGACCTCCCCGCTCTAGGTGATGGAGATGTAGGTGAGACCACGAGGGCCATGGCAAGACCACACAGACCTATGAGATTGTAGTGCAGCTGCTCTGTGCTTGACTTGACCATGTTCGCCTCTCTGTGGAGATATATATCAGTGGTGTGGGTTTGCTCTTGTTCTGCCAGATGCAAACCAGCTCTGAGCAAGAAGTGGAATTTTACTCTGAGGCTGTGCTTCAGCTAAAATGAAAGTTCCTAAACTCAAGCACGGTATTGCCAAATAAGGATGCTGGTGTGGGAGGAAGAGGGCTGCAGACGCACAAGGGTTTTCTCCTCTCCCTGTCTCAGCAGTGCTGGTGGAGAAGCTACAGTACTGCTGTGTCCCCATGTCCTGTCCCTTTGCAAAATCTGCCCCAGTGCCATGTGCACCACAATGGGGGCTTGTGCCTAATATGTGGCTTGTGGCTGATGTGGAGTGCAAACAAAACAAGCCTGCGGAAGGCCTTGCAGGCATGGTCTGGAGCCACTTGCATCGTGTAAAATGGGGTTGTAGGTAATTGGTTGTCTCACCCAAGGGCTGTGTCTGGCAGACATGTTTTTAAGTCCTTAAATGGAAGATGGTGGACAGAGGGTACTTCACATGAAGTTTTTCTTTAAAAAGAAAGTAGATTTCAGCTGAGAAACTGGTAGTGTATGCAGTTTCATGGGAAATGGTTACCTAAAGCAGGTAGTATGCCAGTATACACATTGGCAATGGGGTATTCAGTACACCCTTAGAGTCCAGGCTGACTAAAGCAACTGTCAGGTTAAACTTTGAAAGACAGTTTTAAGTCAACAGAAACTTCCACTGTCACTGAAAGAACAGTCATCTTCCTTTTTCATCCCTGGCTGTTCATTATCTTCCTGTGCTGCCCTTCCCTTTAGCAGCACAAATATTTGTGCAGCTGCACAGAGATCTGGCTTGGGAAACTGATTTGGCTGATCACTACCCTGAAAAAAGTACTTACTTTTCAGTGGATCAGCTTCTTGCAGAGGGAGGTGGTGCCACGTGCACACCTGAACCAGCACTACAGAAAGATGCCAGGATGGATAGAAACAACTAGTGGTGGAGGGAGGATAGAACAGCATCTTTCACTGGCAGTGCCAGTGTAGGCTAGCTTAAATATTGATTGTGCTATTTTAAAAGTAGCATTTGTGTGAAGGTCTGGGTGTTGTTCTGCTGGATGACATAATGTTGAGACAGAAGAGTCTTTGCTTTCTCAAAGCATGATTTCTTGGTGTTTTTCAATTAGCTGTTTCTGGGTATGTACCCAGACGAACACTTCGTGGAGAAGCCAGTGAAAGAGGCTATGGCAAAATTCCGCAAGAATCTGGATGAGATTGTCAGCACCATCACCGAGCGCAACAAGAACAAAAAGCTTCCTTACTACTACCTTTCCCCTGATCGCATTCCCAACAGTGTTGCTGTTTGAGCAAGAGAGTTTGGAGGCGTGTAAACTAGTGATGCTTTCCAGTTACATATGCTTCTTTGCAATGAACTTTCAGAAATTAATGAAATAAGAAACCCACCTTCTCCATCAGAGCTGACCCATAACCGATGTGGACTTTCAAAACAAGTTTGATTATGACTTGTAGCCAAGGCTAGTTGGCAACCCTCTAGGTTAAATTTGTTACAGTTTATTTTTCCAAGATTTTTTTAATTAATCTTAGAATCAGTATTCATGTTTCTGTTAGCTTTCCCTCTCCTAGTCAAGATAATATAATCACAGATTTACTCATGTTATTCAGTGAAAATAGTATAGGGAGCAATAAGTAAGTCACATTTAAAATCCTTTTTATTTTAATAGATGACACTGTTGACATATAGAAATGCAGTGTTTAAAGTTTATGCATTGTATTAAATCTGATTAAGACAAATGTTAAATATTTTTACTATAACTGTGAGTGTCCTAATCAGGATGAAGAATGTTTTCTTAACATAGTTGGGGGAGGTTTTATCACTTTCTTATCAAGTTTGTGTGAAATGGGATAACCTGATTCATAGATTAAAATTTTGTACCTTGGATAAGCCTAGATATTTGCTACATAAAATGAGCAAGGTTTGGTTTAGCCTCTGCCAGCAGAAGTTGATGTCATTCATACATAGCATGATTTGGAAGGGACCTTAAAGACCATCTCGTTCCAACTGCCCTGCCATGGGTAGGGACACCTTCCACTAGACCAGGTTGCTCAAAGTCTCATCCAGCCTGGCCTTGAACATTTCCAGGGATGAGGCAACCAATGCTTCTCTGGGCAACCTGTTTCAGTGCCTCACCACCCTCATAGTGAAGAATTTCTTCTTTGCATCTAATCTAAATTTACTCTCCTTCCATATAAAGCCATTACCCCTTGTCCTGTTGCCACACAACCTTGTAAAAAGTCCCCCTCCAGATTTCTTGTAGCCCCTTCAGGTACTGGAAGTCTGTGATAAGGTCTCCCCAGAGCCTTCTCTTCTCCAGCCTGAACCCCAGCTCTCTCAGCCTTTCCTCATAGGAGATGTGCTCCAGCCCTCTGATCATATTCATGGCCCTCCTCTGGACTTACTCCAACCAGCTGATATCCTTCTGATGTTGAGGGCCCCAGAGCTGGATGCAGCACTCCAGGCGGGGTCTCATGAGAGCAGAGTAGAGAGAGAGAATCACCTCCCTCGACCTGCTGGCCACACTTCTCTTGATGCAGCCCAGCATACAGTTGGCTTTCTGGGCTGTGATCGCATGTTGCTGGGTCATGTTGAGTTTCTCATCAACCAACATGATGATATCGGTTGCACTTCCTTTTTCTACCAACACTGTAACCCCATTGTAGAAGGCCACCAAATTTGTCAAGCATGATTTGCCCTTAGTGAAACCATGTTGGCTGCTGTCAATCACCTCCTTATTTTCCATGTGCCTTAGCATAGTTTCCAGGAGGATCTGCTCCTTGGTCTTCCCAGATATAGAGGTGAGACTGACTTCACTGTGGTTCCCTGGGTCTTGCTTTTTTCCCTTTTTAAAAATGGGTGTTATGCTTCCCTTTTTCCAGTCAGTGGGAACTTCACTGTACTGACATGACTTCTTAAATATGATGGGTAGTGACTTAGCAACTTCATCTGCCAGTTCCCTCAAGACCTGTGGATGCATCTCATCAGGTCCCATGCACTTGTGCACCTTCAAGTTCCTCAAATGATCTCGAACCTGATCTTCTCCTACCGTGGGCAGTTCTTCAGTCTTCCAATTCATGCCTTTGTCTTCTGCAACTTGGGCAGTGTGGGTAGAACACTTGCCAGGGAAGACTGAGGAAAAAAAGTCATTGAGTACCTCAGCCTTCTCCATATCCTGAGTAACCAGGTATCCCATTTCCTTCCAGAGAGGGCCCATGTTTTCCCTAGTCTTCCTTTTATCACTGACATACCTACAAGCTTTTCTTGTTACCCTTGATGTCCCTGGCCAGATTTAATTCCATCCGGACTTTAGTTTTCCTACCCTGACCCCTGTCTGCTTGGACAGTTTCTTTGTATCCCTCCTAGGCTCCCTGTCCTTGCTTCCACCCACAGTTGTCTTCCTTTTTGTGTTTGGGTTTGTCCAGGAGCTCCTTGTTCATCCAGAAACACAGGCCTCCTGGTGTTTTTTCCTGACTTCCTCTTTGTTGGGATGCATCACTCCTGAACTTGGAGGAAGTGATCCTTGAATATTAACCAGCTTTCTTGGGCCCCTCTTCCCTCCAGGGCTTCATCCCATGGCACTCTACCAAGCAGGTCCCTGAAGAGGCCAAAGTCTGCTCTCCTGAACTCCAGGGTAGTGAGTTTACTGTGTGCCCTCCTCTCTGCCCTAAGGATATTGAACTCTACCATTTCATGGTCACTGCAGCCAAGACTGCTCTTGAGATTTGCATTCCCCACCAGCGCCTCCTTGTCACTGAGAACAAGGTCCAGCATAACACCTCTCCTCACTGGCTGCTCTGTCACTTAGAGAAGGAAGTTATCAACAAAGCATTCCAGGAACATCCTGGATTGCTTATGCCCTGTTGTGTTGTCCCCCCAACAGATATTGAGGTGGTTGACATCCCCCACGAGGACCAGGGCTTGTGAGCATGAAGCTGCTCCTACCTGTCTACAGTGGGCCTCATCTGCTGGGTCTTCCTGGTCAGGTGGCCTGTGGCAGACCCCTATTGATATATATCACTGATATCACCTGTCCTTGCCCTTCCTTTAATCCTGACTCATGAGGACGTAGGTATGTATGTATGACATACATATGGACGAATGTATGTATTGCAGCATACATACTAGCAGTGTTATGCTCAGTTTCTGTTTCATTGCTAGGGCTTCTGGGTTTTGTGGGTAGTCTCTTCTCTTTTATGGGGGATGAAGAGGCTACTTTGTATAATGATTAAAATTGTGGAGAAAGGTTAATTGGCAGCTTCTCAGGGGAATCACTAGATTTGGCCAATTAAGCATAATTCACATCTTCTACCTTAGAAATAACCGAATTTTATCTGTTTTCATTAGAGATGGTTAGGTTCAAGTTCTTGGGCTTTGGTTAAAGTTGAGAGAATCACTGAGATGAAAGCAAAAATGAGGTTTGGGAAATTTAAGTTGTAGTTTGGTTTATTTTTCCCAGAATGCGCTCCTTGTACTAGCTTTGTCAGCCTGCAGTGTGTTTTCTCAATAGATAAGAAAGCTTCTTGTGCTAATAAAACAAAAAATGAACAAGAACATCTAGCTTTTATTTCTTAACTGAATGTCTAGTGCTGTATGTCACAAAAACCTTGAAAGAACAAGCCCCATGTGCAGTGTAGAGAAACAAAGCAGCTGCATTTTGAGAAATACAGTTACTTCTGTCATTCATGTGGGATTTGGAAAAGGGTGCTACTTAAATATACATCCTTTCTGTTTCATATGAAACATCTTTTTCATGGAAACACAACTGATTTTGGATGTTTTGGGGTAGACTGATTCCTTCCCACCCCTTGAAGCTAAAGAGTTTCAGCAAGAATGTGGAAGGTAAGACCACTTTCTGATATTGAGGAAGTACATTTAAGACTTTCTGCTCCAACCTGTGAGAAGGGGTGACTGTAGGAGCTGAGGCATGCAGCTGTGTGACACTGGAATAGGACCAGGGATTCAGAGACCATAATATGTAGGCCACACCAAAAATTAAAAAAAAAAAAAAAAAAGGAAAAAGGTGCAACTTAAAGGCAAAAGGAAAAAAATGCAACAAGCAGATGCAATATATCCAACATGCCAGCCCTAACTCTTGTCCTTCCCCTGTGTGCAGTGAATGTCCTCTTGCCTCAGCTTTCATATGATAATGATCTGCATAGTCGAATATCTGTCTAGAAACCAAAATATGGAGAGGCTGATGGCAGTTCTCTTGCATCTGTTCCCTCTGCTGTAGCCTTTGGACCTGGGATACAAGTAGGGTTGTGGGAGGTTCCAGGAATTGACTGTACAGCTTTGAAGACTGCTATTAACAGTCTGATTCAACTGCAGGGGAGGCTGTGGAAAGAGGTAAGGAGGTTAAAAGTAACACTGGCACTAGAAAGGAAGCAAATACATGGAAATAGCAAAGGGCTTACTCCTCCAGAGGGTCTGTGTACACATGTTCCTGTCCCACTTCCTGCTCCCTCTTCAACCAGGCAGCATCCACCACAAGGTCACCTTCCTGTACATGGGCCATGAGTTTTGCCCCTACATCTTTAGCCATGACTTGCACAAAGGTATCCCCCACGTCATTGTACTCAGGTACAGTGTCTGCTTGCAGGATCACTCCTAGTTGGAAATGAGAGAATCAGCTCTCTCTAAAGTGGGTCATGCACTCAGCTTTGTGATAGATATTACTGTTCAATGTGCACTGTCCCATGTCTGAGGAATGTGACAGCCAATGGCATGCGCAGCTTGGCTGGATGGCTGTTGCTGCTGGCCAGTTCAAGGGAGTTTGGCCTGTCTCTTCCAACTCAAGCTTTCTCGCTGTCATTTCCATTTGCAGTGATTCTCAGTCAGCTGGAAGATTGAACTGGGAGACTGTCACCTTCAGAAAGGCCTGGCAGTAACTCAGGATGTTCTGGCATCTCAGCATTTCCTCTTGGTGGTAGGTCACAGGAGAGGATACTCCAGGTGTAAGCCGTCACTAGTGCTTGTGAGAAAGGAACTGGGAAGGGTTGTCCTAAAGGTCTATCAGAGGAGAGACCCTAATGTTTTCTTCCAAAGCAGATTCACAAGAATTTTACCCTTTAGGAGAGAAGGAAGCCTTGAAATGGAGAGACACCATTAATGAGGGGGCAAGGCAGGCATTTCCCTGCTGAAGACTCTGATTCTTTGGGTTGATCAGTGACAGTGAGGATTTCACCCTCTGCAGCCAGCCCAGCTCTCATTACTGACCTCCCATGCTTTCCTCTTTTTGCAGGGTGAGTTTGCAATGGTAAAAAACTTTCTCACTGCCCCTGGAAGCAAAGCACAGATACTTCATAATCATCTCCCAAGAAGTAAGCTACCTTTTTTTTTTTTTTTTGCAGTCATTCCTCATTTTACAGGTGGGGAAATGGAATAAGAGCAATGAAATCTAGCAGATCAGCTCTGATTTAAGGTGCCTCCTTTGTAGTAAAAAGATTGTGAGAAGGTTGTTTACCTACAGCATGCTATTGCAGCCTTCTAGAGAGCAGACAACATGTTCAGGCTTGGCCACTCAGAATTACTTGCTCCACTGCATGTAAGGCAGAACATGGAATAGCCCCCAGAAGATCTGTCTCTAACTAGCAGGTTTTAATCAGCAGCTGGCCTTTCCTGCCACAGTAGTAGCTACATGGTATGTAGGAAGTAATTTCACAGTGAGGTAGTAGCACAAAGTGCTTAGTTCGCTTTCTTTGTACTATAAACAGGAATAAATATTGCACAATCGGCCATGGCTGGGAAGTTTAGAGGTTAGATGAGTCATGGGGTTTTATGGCCAGAAGATGTGGCTATGATTGCTTAGACTGATCCTCTGTGTAACACAGGTCTTCAGATTTCCCTGAAACGTTTCCCTCTTCAAGTACAATACATGGATGCTTGATCTAGGAAACTATCTTCTGTGAAAACATCTACTTGTGATTTACCAAAATACACAATTTAGCCTGAAGTTTGTGTCACTTGTCTCACTGGTGAATCCCTCTTGCTGTTAAAGATGTGTGCTATGTTTCTGGCATTCAGTTTTTGCTTCTTGCAAGAGACTGCTCTTGCAGTGGCTTTGTGTGACTGAAGAGCCTTCTCTGACCAGTTCCCTACTACATCCTTCCCCTTTCTTCTGGTAAACTGAATTAATTTCCTGGAGCCTTTTGCTATAAGACTTTCTTTAAATTTCTTGTCCATTATCACTGCATCTTTATTAACTCTGTGTGGACAGCATGTGAGCAGTTGACAATGACCATGATTCAATGGCTGTTTCAGTCACTATTTCACAGGCTGCATTTTCCCCTGCCTGCAACTATATGTCTGCAGTTTGTCCCTAGATTTAGGTCTCTGACATGTAAAATCAAAACAGCAGGTTGGTTGCTTGCAACCAGCAACTTAAGAAATCTAGACTGGATGCAGATCACAGTGGCCCAGCCTTACTAGTTCCAGTTACTGGAGGACACTGGTGTGTTTCTGTGGTTTATCAACCACCTCTTCGTTGCACCAGCTTTGACATTCAAATTCAGTTGCTGTTGCCTCCCCAACTCTGTGATCTCTGCTGAACAGATAGATGGTAGGAACCAGGTTTGAGCGTTGCAGCTGACACAAGCAGTAGACTCTGCAGAGGTCACAGGGAAGCAGGATGGGCACATCAAGGAAGCTTTGTCTCCCACATCCTGCCAGGGGCAGGACACATGCACTCACACAGGTGCTGCTGTCACTGGTGCAGCCACTGTATAGGGGGAGAGAGAGAGACTTGTTGCTTACCAGCAGGTCTTAATTTGCATTCATGCAGGTACATGCCTACAGGGATATGAATATATCACAAGGACACAGGCAGGTGACACTACTGGAAGTGCAGAGTAATGTGGTAAACCAGCACAGACACAGGAGGAATTTCAGATGGGCAGAACGTTGCCACCTGCCTTTGCGTTTTGGCTGGACAGCGGTCTACAGGCTCAATAAAAGGTTAGCCAGACCTTTTCACAACTGTGAGAAATTACTGCCGTCTGGAAAGGAGGTGTCTGCAGAGCTAGTAGACATCACAGAATATATGTCAACTATACAGACAGAGGAAAAATGTATTCTATAGAGATTTGTCCATAACTACTCCGGAAATTAGAGGCAGAACTAAAAAAACGAGGGTGTCAGTTCTGCGATCTGACCACAAAGCCTGAATTTCCTTCCCTTACTGCTAGAGTTCCCTTGTAAAGCAAAAGCTGATGTTGCAGTTGTCCAGATAAATGGATGAAATATTGGATAAGATGCTGATTATCTTCAGCAGTGGCAGGAGGGAAGAACTTTACCAGTTGAATAATTAAATTCCAGCCTCAATATGCCTTTGTCTGGCAAACACTAGGAAGGTTAATTGCCCTATACAGTGAGGTGGGGATGCTGAAGAGGTGTTGTTGCTTCTGACAGATCTCCCCAGAAACTGAAGATGTAGAGTTTCTGGTTTTGTGAGGTGAGTTGTAACACAACAATATTTTTTAATTGAATGGATATGCAATAAACTGCTTTGGAAAGGGTAGCTGAAGCAGTCATTTTGAACTGCTTCTCGCAGACTTCTGCTATCACTTTTAAAATCAGAAGCAACAGAGTGGTTCAAGTGTTTGTTCATTTGGTGTCTTTTTTTTTTTTTTTTAGATGTGAGTAGAGATTATTTCACACATAGTTTGTTTTAATGAACTTTCTTAGGCCTCAGAACAGGCACAGCAAAGGCAGAGATATGTAGGGCATATTTTAGAGACCACAAAGGATGTGCTGATGGCTGACCTGAAGTTATCACTGAGATCAAAAGATAATTTAATATCTGTAATATATTAGGGTGTCTGTGTACCATCTGTCAGTTTTAGTGTCAAAAGCAGTTATAGGTGTTGTGGATTATTGGCCATTGCCACCTTAACTTCAGTAACTAGTGTCTTGATGAAAGCCTTTGCCTCAGGATACAGTAAATGGAAGGTAGATCTACTTGTTGATAGTCTGTTGATACTGGAAACAAAAATGGGCAAGATTCTAGGGGTGTTCTAAACTGATATAGCTAATTTGAAATAGTGACTATATGGATTTCTACCCACTTGGAGCTGTCTTTAATGCTTGCCTTGATAGATATTGCTGACTGTTTTGATCTTTTCCTGATCATTCCTGGAAACAGCATGCTTCCCTTTCCTAACATCTGTTTATGGCTAGTAATTGTGGACAGATTCTTTTCCAAAGCACTAGAGGGCAGCAATATTATATTAAAATAAATCTTTCCAGCCTTCGACAACGCAGGTGCCAGCAAGATGAGCTCTGGTTTCTCCTGCTAGTCCTCTTCTCCAACAGAGCTGGTGATCTTGTTCAATCACAGTTCTGATTGCTAGGGCCAACACCATATCACTGATTTTTTACTCCTTTTTTTTTTTTTTTAGTGAGTCCTCATTCATCCTTTGCTGTTCTAAAGCAGACTTGAAACATGCGAAGTTTGACACACTTGGCTACAGTGTATTGGCTTGTATTCAGTATCTCTGCCTTTGCGTTAGACCACCTGTTGGTTTAAATACATGTTTAGGTGAAAGGGCATGAAGAAGCTCCCTCTGCGCACAAACTGTTGTACAGGAGATCTGCTTGTCTGAGGCTTTCTCACTGTTCCTGCTGGCCACCGCCTAGCACATGGGCTCTCCTAGCATCACTGTTAGCGGACAGCCCTTACTGATACTCAGCAAGAATGTCATAACTGGGCTGTTGCCATCTATTTGGCTGTATCAGACATGGCTGCTGCCTTGACATACTCAGTATTTGTGGTTTTGTGTGCTGGGTTCACTTCTACTTGGGGCAGGAGAGTGACAAATTGCTGGATGGTTCTGAACAGGGTGTTCATGTGCCATGTGTTCTTGGTCTGGAGGGGATATCACCTTACACAGTACTTCTGCTCTTGAGATTGCCCAGAAGGTGACTAGATGCTTTTCAGGTTATCTGGCATTACACTCTGGAAAGCAGACCTTTGACAGCTTCAGTATTTTTTTATTTCATATAAAAAAAAGACAGATCTCTCTGAGGCAGGCAAGGTCAAAAGAGTAAGAGTGCAGCATTTAAGGTGACTGGGAAAAGGGTATGAGATTAGAGTTCCTAAACACTGCATGGGTCTGAGGATAATTGCAGTTAAGCCTGCACTTGCACCACAGTCAGTGAGAGCAGGAAAAATCAAGTTGGATTGTCCTTTCAGCTTCAACAGGTGACTCAACATCTCTACCAATGTAACTAGCAACAGCCTTTGGTTCAGGGGGCTAGGGGCCAAACCCTCACTTTTTTTCATTTAAGGGGAGGTATGTTTTCTTGGCTTGCAGAGAGTAGTGTAGCTAGGCAACACCAAGACAAAAGGCTGGATGAGATTGAATTTAACTGAATAACAAACTAAGCAGAAACGTAGGTGAATATGCTAGATCTGAACTGTCATGGGCTTTGCGTAATTCTGCCTCTAAATACAGAGGGACTTAGGTTTTCTAGCTCGGGTCCATCTCTAACTGTCTACTTTACTTATCTCTGAGCTTCCAAGCACGAGACAGTCACTACCTGGGTAAGAGGAAATCATCAGATCAGGACAGCAATGTATCTTTGTATCTGTCCTCTACTGTTCACCTCGGGGATTGCATCCTGCACTAGGAAGTTGGTTTTGCTTCACAATCTACAACATGTACATCCAGCAGCCTTTTAACTTCAGTTTTGCAAGTGTTAAATCCAGTACTTGGTGATTAGGATCAATCTGTAATTACATAGCTGAGTTGTCACCTCATTAAAACAAACAAACAAACAAAAAAACCCAAGAAAAAGTTATGTGGGAAGTCAGTAAACTCAGTTGTTCGTAGGCTTCCTTCTTGGATGACCTCTGCTGAAACCAAGGGAGCACCACCGGATAGCGAGTGAGCCTCCCATGATTTGTTTACCCATTGCGGGAAGAAACCAGGCACTGAGCTTCTTCGTGTATGAGTGTAAAGTTTGTACCTCCTCCTCTTCCAACAATTAGTGGGACTGATGCCAAGACTAGGTGAAAAAGCTTGAAATAAGAGTAAAGCCATGCCTCAAAAGAGAGATGTGCCCTGAATAGTTTACCACACATCCCAGGGTTTTAGCCTCTGTTGGATTTTCTAGCAGACACTAGCATTTTCCGCTGCTTTCCAGGCCTGCTTTCGACTGCTCTCCACTGCTTTCCACGCCGAAATAAGAGGCATTTGGCTTTGTACAGAGAAGGAGGAAAGAAAAGGAACTGGCAACGAGAGAAACGATGAAGGATGTTTAGTTCTGATTATAAAATCCATGTTCAAGACAAGAAAAGGAAGGAGCAGACATCCTGGTGGGACTTGCAAGCACCATGTCGTAAGTAACGTCACTTTTATTTCCTGTGGAGGCAGTAAAACATGTATCTCTATCCTAACCACTGAACTCCTCTGTGATTTTATAGAAAAGATTAATTTTCTCTGGCTTTGCTGGGTTATTTCTGCTTCCTTACTGACATACCTCCTGCAGGATGAGTGGTACCGTTCCACTCAGTTCCTCAAATCCAAGCAGCTGTTGTGTTTGTTTCATAACTGCAAGACAAAAGTGCTTGGGAAGAATGTCACCAGGTAAGACTCCTTGGCAGGTTCATCCAGAGATGCCATTGTAATTAGGTAGGCACTTGTTGGTCCAGGCTATGCCTCTCTTCCTTTTTAAACCTCCTAGTTGCACATGGGTTATTAGTACTGCTAAGAGTGTATTCACCTCCTCAGACTTACCTACTGCTAGATCTATTTTGCATGCATTGCTCCTGGTGTCCTTTCTTTTGTGTAAATGGCAGACCTTGTGCCTGCAGATTTCTTTGTTCCTTTTCACTTATTTGACCAGAAACAACGTTCAGAAACAGAAAACCATGAGAAAAAGCAAATAGTGCTCTCTCATGTTACCTGTGTTTCCAGGCCAATAATGAAATGAAGTTGTCTAGGGGAAAGTAAGAAGCGGGATTCAATGTGGTAAGAGATGCTCTGGAACTCCTGGGATCTTCCTGATGCTCTCAGGGTCTTCACCCTTACTAATATTTTCTCATACCAGGCTGGGCTCAGTGAGGCAACACACAGGAAACCACCATGGGTTGGGTTGGAAGCCTTTATTCTCAGAAGTGATGCGTGTATCTTCTCTCACATACTATGGTTATCTTTTACATATGCCTAAACAAACAAACACACTTGTAGAAACTAATGTGTTATTTATAATGTTCTTGATTTGCCTGTGGCAGAGTAAGATCTCTGCCTGACCGTGTTACATGGCCAAGTCAGTGCAGTTGCATGAGGACCGGTACTAAAGATTGACAGCTTAGGCCAGGGGTATGTATGGTGGTTAGGACCAGAGCCTGTGTCTGACTGTATATTCTCCAAAGCTCAGTGATATCTGGAAGCATATTGTTGCTCACCAGTTTGTATGGAGACACATTCACAAAACTAATTAAATTGATAGGGCCGGTGAATACAATTTTTTTTCCCTTACAAAGACTGTAATCGTCCAATCATTCCTTTAAAGTCAGTTGGGTTTCACTAAGGTTATTGAAGGAAGAGCTTGGCTCTTCATTGTCCTAACAGGTAGGATTCAAATTCTGTTCTGTTTCCATAAAGATGCTCCATCTTGCTGCTACTGGCAGTTGATGTTGAGGCTGTCTTACAGGACAACTGCTTGTGTGAGTTGGTGTCAGTCAGAATGAACCGTATGACCAAGTTGGCCCTTCATGCACTACAGCATAAGAACATACTGCCAGTATAAGAAATCCTGCCCTACTTCCCCACGACCATCACACTGGAGAGTGCAGCAGCAGAATGATTCGTGAGAGCTTTGCCAGGGCCCTGTGTTACCAAGTGAGCAATGTCTGTGGCCTGACTTCCCGTGCATAGAGTGCCGGTGGGGGACAGCTGTGCCTTCAGACCAGAGGGGAAATAAGAGAGGGCAGATGTGATGCAGCCATAGGAGGGTTTTAGCTTTTGAGGGTGTAGATATGAGACAGTGAAGAAAACCAGAGAGAAATATCCGACATGAGTATGATGTGAATTCTGATATGAATCTAATGACTTTAATACTGTGGGTTGTCACCACTATTCTCTTGCATTCCTGAAACCCAGCTTGTGTAGGTGGAAGGTAGTTTGGTTTGGAGATAGGTTTGTGACTATGTTTAGACAGTCCACTGTGTGTGGGGAGATCATCAGTTAGGTTAAGAAAAAGAAAGTCTGTAGCAAAATGGTGAACTCAGAGTTTTCTAGAGTGTTTTACAATTTACTACATGAGAGTCATAGTGGCCATGACCTCTCAAATTCCAGGTGTGGGTCATTTTGGAGGATGGGAAGGGGTGGTGGAAGCCCTGGCGTGGGTGTTGTGGAGCAGGCACATCTCCAGAGAGGTCCCACAGGGTGTGGGGCAGGAAGGGAGATGTACCTGTGACAGGACTCTTTCCACCGGGGCAGGTGCATCTGAAGCAAGGAGTGGAGGGTGCCAAGGAGTCTCAGAGCACAAGCTGTGAGGCTGGGAATGACCACGGAGTGGGAAAGGATCACGCAGGGGAGAATTTGAGCTAAGTATCCTGAAAGAAGAGTGGAACTGAAGCAGGACCCAAAGCTGAGCGGATGGAGAAGTGAATCAGCTCAGCAGAGATGCAAAGGCAGTCCTGGAGAACTGCCGGCGCCTCCAAGGGACCTTGCAGGGTGAAGGGGACTGCCCCAGCCAGGGTTACTCTGGGCTCTGAAGAAGTCAGATGTTATTGTGACTGGTGCCCTCTACTGCTGCTAGATCATGTTAATCACCTTAAGCATTTTTTTTAGAAATATTTCTTGTCCTTTGCCAACATTGTAAACCTATATTGTCTGGTAAAGGGAATGCTCTGGCATCTCACTACAGTATTTCTAAGAGAATGTGTGCAAGCAGTGGTTAGGATTTTCTATTTCGGTAGAGTTTTACTGCCGACAGTGACAAGATCTTCCTTTTTTACATCTCAGCAAGTCATGGAGTGGTCCCTAATGATCCCTTCTGGTCTGACTTCCTTTGGAATTAGCTGTAAGCTCAGATTCAGAGATTCCAGAAGCTTATAGTTTTGCCTAGACATATCTGACATTCTCCTGGTACAGTGACTTTTCCAGTTGTAATCACACAGATGTAGCCTGGTATCACTGACTACTACTGACTTCACCCCTCATTCAGTGGTTATCAGCATAAAACCAGAGTGATTTTGTGTAGACAGCATTCTCGTGCCTTGGGTGGGTACAGCTTTTTTTTTTTTTTTTCATGATGAAACCCATTGACTCCTCATTATCTGAGGTCCTAAATTATGTTGGTGATGTTTGCTGAAGTTGTGCCCAGCACTTCCTCCAGATTCAACCACACAGGAGACTCTTCCTTTCTCAGTCACAGGAGAAACACCAGAGCAGTCATTTCTGGAGTGAGTTAGCACAAATCGACCCCCGTGGGTCCACAGTCCCACAGCAGCAGTGGTGGGGCTTTGAGGTACAGGAATCGGTGCAGAGCCTTCAGGTCTATCCCAAGCTCTGTGACTACAGGAGTGCTCTCCAGGCACATCATGTCACCAACCAGTCAGTCCCTAAGCCACATGCTTCTCTGACATTTTGCAATTGCTAGCTTCTGCTACTCTCTTTGCGTGGCTTTTGATAGTGCTGACTGTGCATGCATTAGTGTGTGTGGTGGCAGAAACAACAGGGTCAAGGAAGCATTAAGTGTAACTTTGGTCCTGTTAGAAGGGCTGTGTTTGTGCAGGTCCCTTGTGAGATACCTGGTCAGAGCAAAGCAGACAGAGAAAGCTCATTCTTCTCCTCTATGAAAGCAGAGGTAGAGACTTCAGAAAAGGACCATTCACTGTGCTAACAGGGGGCTACCAGTTACCTGTATGATCATTACTTTTCCTGTTAGCAAGGTAGGTGGAGGTGTAATTCCACAGCAGAATTATTTTCAGTCTGTTAACAATGGTCTTGTTTCTCTGTAATTAACTGACTTGAATAATCACATCAGAACTGTATCATAGATTTTCTTTTCCCAGGGACCTGCCAGGCCAAGATTGAAAATCGTACCATGTAGAGGTCTTTTTGCAGATGATGAAGGGATTACTGGATAATTCTGCTCTTATTCATTCCCACATTAATCAGGATGATTCTTCTGAATTCAAGAGAAGTTCTACATATTTATGTGTAGTGGAAAAAGGAGTAATTTCTCTGTATAAAGATTTTCTTTGGCGTACTACATGGCGTCTGGGTTTGCAATATCTTCAGCTGGGATCATAGAATCATAGAAGGGTTTGGGTTGGAAGGGACCTTAAAGATCATCTAGTTCCAACCCCCCTGCCATGGGCAGGGACACCCTCCACTAGACCAGGTTGCTCAAAGCCTCATCCAGCCTGGCCTTGAAGACATCCAGGGCTGGGGCATCCACAGCTTCTCTGGGCAACCTGTTCCAGTGCCTCACCACCCTCATAGTGAGCATGTAGATAACCATTTAGAATGCAGATACATTGTCTATGGAGCCTCTTATTTTAATCTTTGAAATATAAGAAAAGGCCCATATTTTTTTTGCGAGTGGAGAGTTGAGGAAAATTGAGAGATATGAGAGGAGAAGCATATAGAGAAAGAAATTAATATTGCTTTTTTGATTAGTACTATTTTTTGCCAAAAATTTACTTAACAAAGCACAGCCATAAACAAGTTATCAGATTATTACTTATCAGATTATCACACTGATAGAGGCAATATATCCATGACACCTGTAGGTGGCAGATTTCCATATATGTTAATAAAAAATTAAATGAAAAGACAATGGCCAAGTCAAGTAGTTTAAAATGCTTTTAAAATTTGTTTACCATGTTTATAAATTATCCATATAGCTGTATTTGTTTTTATAAATACGTGCTTTATCTCATCTGTTTATTACTTTAAACTGACCTTTGTATCAGCCAAGATTTATTTCTCTCCATGGCAGAAGGGGAAACACCTTATAAGTGACTCCTTGACTTTTGTAAATCCCTTGCTTCCTAATAGCAGAGTGTGGCTGTGTCTAATGAATGAAATGGAACCCCTTGATTGGATGCCTACCAGTATCTCTCCTTAGTTCCTCCTCCTCTGCAGCCCATAGTCCCCTGCCTGTGTTCTGCCATGTATTTTCTTTAACCCTGACTACCCACTACCCTCAAATAGTTCTTGCTCACTGACCAGGTTTTTGTGCTGAGGTTTCCTGTCAACAGCACTCTAAGACCTCTGACACATCTCCTTCAGGGAATGATGACAGACCCATGCTGCTTGGAGCTGCGTTTCTGGGCTCATATTTTACCCAGAGACCCTTCTCCTCTTGGCCTGCAAGTACGTAGTCTATGAGACATTCAAAATGTAGGACCTGAACTTAGTGGTTGGGCTGATGATTTTCTGCCTTAATGTCTCATTTTCCCTAAGGCAGCAGTCTGCAAAACATACTCAGATGACCCATGGAAAGCAATAGTAGCACAAGACACAATATTATTATTAATTAATTAATAATTAATTAAGGTATTGAGACTAGAGCTTGGGGAAGATCAGTTCAGACGTAGGAAAAACACTGATGGTGACGTGCTTTTTTAAGTTTTTTTTGTTTGTTTGTGTGAAGTCATGGAAGGCCATGGAAGTTCACTCGTCATTTTCAGTGAAAAAAGTCTGATGTTGGACCCTTTCAGCCTGGATTGAGTTAATTAAGAAACATTTAACCAACCTGTTTGCACTGAGAAATCAAACATCCTTCTTGCCAGGTCCTTGCGAAATATCAGAGAGGCGGCACAATGTATCTATCTGGTCAGTTCTTGTTGCTTCCAGCAGCTGTATCATCTGAGCTGTTGAATACAATCAGACTGCATTGTACGGTACCACATGTGATCACTGGGCATCTTTTGCCTTAGCACTACTGGGAGCTTTACTTCAGTTAATAACTCTATTTGACAGTCACGTAGGAAGACGGCAGGGATACAATCCCAGATATTTTTTTTTAATTGATAATTTTTCATTGAAATGTCATATATTTCACACCTCTCAAGTGGGGAAAATAAATCATAATGATGTTCTCCTCTGCCACTGTTCCAAATGAGTTTAGGCAGAGGATGGGGGACATCTCTCATGTTCATGGAGAGAATGCATTAGGCACCATCATTTCCAGTTGATGTGATATGTGCAGGAGAAGATGATGGCTGGGAGGAGGAGATGAGCCGCCTTTAACACTTAAGGAAAGCAGGGATGAGAGCTGCTGAAGAAGGGGGTTTACCTGGAACTTGTTCATCCAGTGGTGCCATGCATGAAACCTGTAGTGAGGGAGGACTGGAAGAGCTTGTTACATGTTTTGGCTGTGGGATGGGGTAAGAGGATCAAGACCTGAATCCAGACAGCTGGTACAGAAGTGAATGCTCCCTGTGGACTCTGAACCAATCACTATCAAACACTAAATGAAACTCAAATACAATGATTAGCTTAGAAAATCTCACTTCAGCATGAAGTACACACATATTTTGCTTTAATCAAGTGAACTCTGGCATTGGTTCATTGACAAGTTCATCTTCTATATTCCCTTCCACGCCACTGCTGCTTGTGTCCTGCTAGGAAAGTACTGTCTGTTCATCTGCTACCTAGGTCTGCTTGTCAGTTCATGCGAGTTCTTGTTCCTTGTGGGATGCAGGTGTGAGTTCATCATTCACTGCCAGAGCATTTAATGACTTGGCTTCCACTGTGATGAGTAGAAAAGACATTTCAGAACCTACCCCTCGATCCTGCAAATTCTTCTTGCCCCTCTGTCACCATGCAGCTGGTGTAGACCCTCACACAGGGAATGATTTGGTGTCTTTGGGCAAGACAACTACTGGTCCTCCCTGTCCCACCTGTCTCTGTCCTTGTACCCCACAACCCCACTGCATACTCACCAGTTTGGCACTGTCTTCTTAGAGTTTAACCCCAGCCAGCACCTGTGCACCACACAGCCATTTGCTTACTACCTCTGGTGGGACTGGGGAGAAAATTGGAAAGGTAAAAATGAGATATCTTGTGGGTTTTGTTTCCATTATCTTTTGTGATGATGATAGGAAACTTTTTAAAGGTGCTGAATGCCTCTAGCTATGGCCCTATTCCATGTTTCAGCAGGTCTGTATTCAGGTCCTGTTTGCCCTGCAGATTCCTTGCTCAGCCTTTGGAAAGGCAGGGTGGGCACTGTCCTGTGATGACGATGTCACAACTGGGGACATCTGATAAAGTTGCCCCTTGACTTCTTTATCTCCCAAGGGCACGGACCTTTCAGATGACCTGCTGTACATCATAGTGATTCTGCAGGTGGTTCAAGGGGACCTTCACTGCCCATGTGGCCAGCTGGGAGCAGCAAACTCAGGAGCCCTACTAAGCCGAGCCATCTTCTTTGTAATCCGGCAGCCCTCACTTTGCCATATATAGCACCAGGACAGACTTCTCCCATTTCCTGACTTATTTTTTCTGACTGGCTTGAGTAAAGGTCTGTTCTTTCTTAATGCCGACTATAGTCTAGAGTGAAGCATCTTCTCTTTACTCAAAGATGATGGGTTATAGCACCAACATAGTGATTTACTGTTGGTGGAGGTCACAGGAAGGCTGTTATCAGCTTAATTTCCTTGCCCTTTCAGAGACTAAACAAGCAATTTGCTGTGCATTGCAAATGACTGATGAACTTCAATGCCTTCATCCTTCTCAGCTGAGTTATGTTTTGGGTCCTGTGAGTTCATACTCAAATATTTAACCAAGCTTTTTGTGCTAGCTGATCAAATGTCATTTCTGTTATCTGAAAACTCATGATGTGGTTTGTATCTTATCTCTAGTAATACCTGGGTAGCATGTTAAAAGTATGCATGTTACACAAATTGTTGAATGCTGAAGTTATCACTGAACCTTTATACCTGCTGATCATGGCAAATCCTATGTTAAATTGCTGCCAGAAATAAGGCAGAGTTTGTTATTGTGATTTTTTACAAGGCACTAAGGAAGGTTCCATCTGAAAGTAGTAAGAGTAGCTGAGATGTTGTTATTCACAGCAGAACAGGCAAGATGATTTCCACAGACTATTCTGCTAACTTCCTCAATGAAAATGTTCAGTGAAATGTCACATTATAATGTAAGCACATAGGCACCTGAGGATGGATGTACTGTATCATGACAATGATGAAATCACAGAATCATAGAATGGTTAGGGTTGGAAGGGACCTTAAAGATCATCTAGTTCCAACCCCCCTGCCATGGGCAGGGACACCCTCCACTAGACCAGGTTGCTCAAAGCCCTATTCAACCTGGCCTTGGACACACCTGGGGATGGGGCATCAACAGCTTCTCTGGACAACCTGTTCCAGTGTCTCACCACCCTCATAGTGAAGAATTTATTCCGTATATCTAATCTAAATTTACCAGTAGTCAAGCCAGCCCAGAATCCTGTCCAACAGTGGCTTAAAAATGAGTTCCCAAGGAACAGAATAAAAGCATGGCAACCACAGAGAAATACGCTTTCAGACTGCTCCAGTCTCCAGTGATTCCTGGTCCATCAGTGGTATCTTTGTGTTTGAGTATGCTCAATGGATTTTTCTCCCATGAATTTGCCCAGTTACTTTCTGGACACATACACCTTGCAAAATTATGTTCCACAACGTAAGGGCATGGTGTATAAAGAACTGCCTTCTTTTTCCTGTTTAAAACCTGCCAATTGCTATTTTAGTGCTTTATAGCTCTATAAAGGAAGAGAATATGAGCAGTCATTCCCTTCTTACCTTCTCCAAACCATTCACAGTTTCACAGATACCTTCTATATCCCCTTCATCCATATATTTTCCAGTCCAGAGAGACCTAGCCCATTTAAGCAATTTTAAGTCATCCTAAATGCCTTATTCTAAGGCTGTTTCAAGTGGAGCTGTCCAGGGAGATTTTGCTACAAAGCAATTCTCATCTACCCCATTTTTCTTGCCAGCATTATTCACTGGTTTTGAGCACCAGTTTCATAGGTAGAAAATACCTGACCTTTGTTAATCAAAGATAAAGATAAAAATAATATCCTTTGGCACTGATTCTCATTCAGAGTGCGTTTCAGAGTAATTTCATGTCCCTTTCTTATTACACAGAGATTTCCTTCAGTGATGAATCTAATTGTCTTTTTAGTCCAGCAATGTTCCCATTCCTTCCTTAAGCTGCAGTTGTTAGCAGCTTCCATTCTCTACACCTCATGTCCTCTTCCCTTGCTTATTTGTTTCCCTACTGGGGCTTCACTGGGTCTGAATTAATATTGCTTTAGGACTATTACATGGCTCAGAAAAGTTGTTTAGTAACATTCATTAACCTTAATAACCAAAGTAATTCATGCTCTTGACACTTAAGCAGTGTCAGAATATAAGTTTAATCTTGCACCTACCAAATTCATTTTTCTCACCTTGTACCTGCTTCACTGGTTTATTGCACTACAGGTTTCCTGAAACCTGAGCTATGCTATTTAGTAATTATGTGTCTGGTTTAGGAAAGGTGTACCTGTTATCCAGACTCCTTCCTATACGTACTTAGTTTTAAGAAGACATCATCCACTCAGCCCTGGCCAGCAGCAACCCTGAGTGCCTGTTGAATGTGCAGCCCCTTTCACATCCCCTTGAACAGTGATGTTTACTCCAAGCTTCCCTGACTTGCTCTAGTCATCTCCTAGAACTACCATGTTCAACTGTGCTCCAAGAGAGACTCAGGATCTCCTTATACAAAGTCACATAAAAAGGAAATATGCAGCTTAATACCATGCCTGTGGTTGGGGCTGAGTGGAAACTGCGGGAATGGTGGGGGAGGCACATTAGACACTAGGGGCTATAGGAGTCTGAGGACAATGTTTAGAGTAGATTGCTAGCATTTTATGATGTACAGACAAGATCTGGCAACAGAGTCTTGGGATCAGCTCTTCGGTCTTAGGTGACTGAATCTCTTTTCTGCTCTAATTCTCTGCCAGAAAACACACATAGTTCTCACCCTGTTTGTGGGGTTTTGGATTCCTGTGGAGAGGAGGAGTGGGCAGCATAATATTGCATTTAATATTTTACATTGTAATAAATACTCAATATTAATTAAACCAATCATTCTGTTAAGCTCTGTTCAGGGTGCCTTTAGCTGTCATGGATCTTTACACCTCCTATGGATCTTCAGCTAGTTCCTAGAAACATCAGAAAGGAGACCGCAGGTTGCTGCAGGGATTTGTTGTTTGGGGAGAACCTGTGATCATGAAAATGCTGTAGACAGTACAGTTTGTCTGGGTAAATATCAGATTAGGACAAGCTGAGTGTATTCCTCAAAATCTGCATGTGTGACTTGGGTAAAATTGCATAATATCATTCCAGAAATGGAGGTGAAATGCCTAGGAAGAACTTGGAGTGATGCCCTTTTTCACAACACCTCCCTGCATTGTGCTCAGATACTAGAGGGGCTGGCAGATGTCAATCCATGCATGAAGGCAAACCTCAAGAGGTTAAGCATATACATAGCAGCTAGGCTCTAAGTATTTCTGCATTTTGAGTTTGTAGACAACATTAGAACATGATTTCTTTAGTCCTACACGAATGATTACCCAAAGGAACACAAGCTGGAGAGGTAAAAAATCAGTATGCAAACACGGAGTTTATCCCTTGTTTTTTTCATTCTTATCATGAGCAGATTAATAAGTAATCTCATATCTCAGCAGGAAAATATGGACTAACGTGCTTTGATATCACAGAGTATAAATAAGCATAGATTTACAGGTCCAACTTTAGGCTCTTCTGACACTTGACTTCCTCAGCCCACCATGGAGTTCCTGGGAATGACCACTATTTTCTTGCTGGTCTGCATCTCATGCCTTCTTCTCTTTACCACATGGAGAAGCATATCACAAAAAGAGAAGCAGCCTCCTGGTCCCATCGCACTCCCCATTGTTGGAAACCTACTCCAGCTGAACCCGTGGAACTTGCCTGAAAGCCTGAAGAAGGTAAGGGACTGTCTTCGTCTTTCCTATGTTGCCCCCATTGCATATAAAACAAGACCAGTCCAGACTGTCTCAGCTTAATTCACATGCTTAATTTGCATTGGCCAAATGTCAGACTCAAACAGAAACAAAGGTTTCCCAGTAATAAATGCCTCTGAAGCCTATATGTTGCAATAATCTATATATCTAAGTCTGTATCTTTGTCGCGGTTTAGCCCAGATGGCAACTAAGCACCACACAGCCACTTGTTCCCCCTGCCCACAACCAGGTGGGACTGGGGAGAGAATTGAAAAAAAAACTCGTGGGTTGAAATAAAATCAGTTAATAGGACAGCAAAAAAAGAGGAAATAATAATATTAATGATAAAGGGGTATATAAAACCAAGTGATGCACAATGCAATAATTGCTCATAGCCTCATGATCCCATCCCCAAGCAGCAATTTCTACCCGCTGGCCAACCCCAGGTTTATATACTGAGCATGACACCATATGGTAGGGAATATCTCTTTGGCCAGTTTGGGTCAGCTGCCCCAGCTATGCCCCCTCCCAGCTTCTTGTGCACCTCCTTGGTGGCAGAGCATGGGAAGCTGACAAGTCCTTGACTTAGTGTAAGCACTACAACTACATAACAACTAAAACCATCAGTGTGTTATCATTATTCTCATACTAAATCCCAAATACAGCACTATACCAGCTGCTAGGAAGAAAATTAACTCTACTCTACCCAAGACCAGGACGATATTGCAAGTCTAAGTCTATTTATTTGCAATAATCAAATTAATTAAGAGCCCTGTGCTGACCTCACAGCACAACTGCAATTTGCAGTGGATTTGCAATCAAGGCACGATTGTAGTATTCACTATACTGCTCCTGTGGCCAACTCCTCATCATGCTGGCCCTTTTTTGGGGAGGACCCTGCTGCATTTTGCTGCTTCTTCTCCCTGGCAGATAGGTAGGAACTCCTGGGAGCAGAAGTAACAAGTGAAGGGGTTGAAGCAAACAAGTTTGGAGGTGAATTGTGCTGTCCATTCCCTCCCCTGACTAATGTCAGCCATCTGTGAAACAAACCCTGTGTTCTGCAAGGCCTGGGAGTGGATAGGTGGACAAAGTTCAGCTAGAGTGCCTGTTCCTTAGGGTGCCGTGAAGGGATGGTGACAGATGGATGGGAAGGGCGGGTGTCCCTGGGTTGTTCAGAACAAAATTGTGGTGATGGCTGACATCACCGTGTGTACTGTCAGTCACACACATACCCATATGACCTCCTTTTTGCTTGATGCTTGTGAACACTGAGAATCATGAGCACCTTCAGGCCTTCTGCTTTGTTTCAGAGCACTAGGTGATTCAATTGCCCACCATAAAAAAAAAAAAAAGGGGGACTCTATCTAATTTGCTCTTAAAAAGTGAGCATGAGAAGAAGTGTTTCAGGTCGGACCAAGTAGTCCAAGAATGTTACTGCAATTGTAGCCAAAGTGTAAGGATGAAGAGACTCTCTGCTGATATACTCACCTAATTTCCAGAGATTTGTGGATGAGGAGATTTGAGAGACAACCATTTGTGCTCAAAAACCCTTCAGGCACTTGCTCCCATAAGCGTATATAATTGCTTTTGAACCTGTGCAAGCTGTTAGCCACTGTGCTCTGTAGAAAGACATTCTAGCCTGCTTTGCCAGCCCTGTGAAGAACTGTTTTCTCAGATGTGGACTTGACACTTCATCATTTCTGTTCATATCCCCTATTTCTTGTACAATTCCCTCTTCCTTTGGCTGTAATTCATAGCTGAAAGATCTCTGCACTGCCACTAATCAATGCCACGTCTCAGCGATGCTGGGACAATGGCACATCACCTCTCAAATCCCTTTGCTACAAACTTTTTTTCACATTGTTAACATTCAGACATGGTGTTCTTCTTTCCTACAGCTCAGCAAGAAGTATGGTCCCGTCTTCACAATAAGTTTAGGCCCACAAAAGGCTGTGGTGCTGTATGGCTACGATGTTGTGAAAGAAGCCCTGGTTGATCAGGCAGAAGACTTCAGTGGAAGAGGCAGTCTACCACTGATTGAAAAACTCTTCCAGGGCACAGGTACGTCCCTGGTACTGTTAACATACACAGCTGATGCTTTCAGTGCCTCAGGAACACAGCTGAAAGGGCAGTGGAGGAGGGAATGGTGGATTTCATTTACTACTTTCATGCATACAAATTAGCACTAAAAGATTAAAAGCCCAACCCATTACTTGGATCCTTGAGTAAACTGCACCCCTGGAGAACTGTTTAAGGTCCCAGGTTGGCTTCACCGAGTGCCTTTCTATTTTCAGCAATCTTCAAATTCTGGCTAAAATTTTGTTCATTAAATGTGCCTCTAAGATCCTGTGCTCCTCCCATTTCCGAAAATACTGACAATATGCATACAGCCAAGGAATTAACAAAAGGAAAGTCCACAGCACAACAAAGACAAAGATAATAGCGGCTGTCCCAGTAAAGGCCGCATTCAAGACTAGGCCCCAAGTTTATTCACTAGGGCAGTTCCCAGTATGTCATTTGTCTGGTTAAATAGTACCTATTCCATGGTACTATAGTACAGTACCAACGGTGTTAATAGTGACACGCTGTGTGAAGACGCATAGCAGAACATCTGAGCAGTTATGTCAGTGCAAAGGCCATGTGCTTGTGCCCAAGATGAATTCAGTACCAGTGTTGCTTTCTTATTTACATCCTAGTGTAGTTTTTCTTAATCTGGGAATAAATTCAGTTATACTCAAAGTATTGTGACAGATGGATCACATCAATCACCTCCAGAATTACAGAGAAGTTATGGTTTTGGGCACATAGCAATTGCAGTATAATTCCAGAGAGAGATGTCTTTGCATGTTGAGTGCTTACTGTGTAGCTCCCATTCAGGAGGAAAAAAAAAACGTTTCCTCATGGAGGTTTGTTTTTCCTTCCTGTGTCAGGCATTGTGACCAGCAATGGAGAGACCTGGAAGCAGCTCCGACGATTTGCACTGACAACTCTGCGGGATTTTGGGATGGGGAAGAAGAGTATCGAGGAGCGAATCCAGGAAGAAGCTAATTTTCTGGTGGAGAGGATCAGGAACACACATGGTAGGACATGGACTTTGTGCCTGCTGAGACACCCTGCACATCTGCAATGAGACAATGAGTAGTGTAGGGCTGTTTCACCAAATCTGTGACCCAAGAAGTGGGCATGTGGCTGCTGTTTCTGCTCCCTGTGACAATGGGCAGAGTTATCACTGCTGGGAGTGGGTCAGCCAAAAGTACTGTGACAGTATGGAGGGATAAATGTAGGAGACTGGTGTTGGTTGTCCTTTAACGTGTTCTGCTTGAGTAACCAGACAGGAAGTGGTAAAGGGAATGTCTTGGACCCAAAGCAGAGGGTTTGGTGGAGACAGGGCTGGTGACTGCCAGGTAACCAAGCAACATGCACCTTCTTGCTTTGTCTCTTGCAGCTCTAAGTAAATGGGTCTTGAAGAAGTGGGGGAGCAGAGAAGTCATTTACAGATATTTGGGTTTGGGTCCAGTCCATCTGAACACTAGGCAATACTTCCCAGTATGGATGGGGGAATGCAATGGTAACAGGGATTATAAGATGCTTTTGAGGGCAGGGCATAAGGTAACCCCCTTGATTCCAACCTACACATGCATTTTCTGGTAGGATATAAGACAATGTTACTTCTAAGTACTTCCCTTGAGAGTGGCACAGTACTAGCCTGGACCACAGATCTCCTTTCTGCAGCCGGCCCTCAGTGTGGGCTTATTCTGCAAGGGGGAAAAAGCAGGTGGATCTAAAAGGATGCTGAAGCATCACTGTTTCCCATGAGCCACTAGAAAATTCAGTCTGGCTTCACAGATAAACATTTCTTCTACAAATCAGAGAAAACACTCTCACCTGCACTGCTCTTATCCTTTCACTAGCTGAGTAATACTGTATTGCCTATGCCTTACTGCAAGCCTCCATCTCTGGATCACATTGTTATGGCATCTTTTACTGCATAGTAAAAAGCTTTACAAGCAAGATATACACAACTGAATAGTATAAAGCCATTATTTACTCTTAAGGGTAGGACTAGTCATCTATTAGGCTCAGCATTAATATACTCACCAATTCTGATGAGACATCTGCTGAGTCTTCAAAGGCCAGGGAGTCATCAGTCAGGCAGAGAAGGGTTGGTGCCACTGCTCCTTGGAATAGGCTGATTATCAAGGCTGTCGTTGCCTTTTTCTGACTCCTTGTTTTTCTTTTAGGATTTTATACCTTTTCATGTTGTTGTTTCTTCTCTTGAAACTTTGAGTTGCACCCTATCACTGCCTGTAATTATTTTTCCTTTCTTTCTTGGGTCTAATCTCACTTTTTTCTCACACCATAGTTCTCTTCTTAGAAGCTTATGCAGCTGTCAAAACCGGACTTTGATCACAGGCATTTGAAGCCCTAGGAGAGGGTTATGCAACTGAGGTTACGCTAGTACAGTTCATAAACAGGGTGCAGTAACCTGAAGACATGTCTCAGGCAAAGTATTTCATTGGGTTTTGGTGGGAATCTTCAGGCCGTTTCTAATAAACAGTATATAAGGCAGACAGGCATGTGTCAGCTGAAGAGGAACCAAGCCACTCAGACCAATGTTCTGCTGAGAACAGGACAAAAGAGGTACCTAAACCATTCAAACAGGAAAACTAGTTTACTTCAAGTAGAGAAGAATGAATTGGATAAGCCCCTCACCATCCTTTCAAAGGACTACAAAACTCTGGGTCTCAAGAAGATGCAAAACTTCCCTGTAGTGTCAGAGGAAGGGATGATGCCTGAAATACTGAAAGCAAGATACCATTATTTTTGTTGTCACAGAGCGACCCTTCAACCCTAGCAACTTCCTGGTCCATGCGGTTTCTAACATCATCTGCTCCGTTGTCTTTGGGGATCGGTTTGACTATGAGGACAAGAAATTTCTAACTTTAATTAACTTGCTAGATGAAAACGACAAGCTCCAGAACTCTATACAAACACAGGTGTGTACAGTTTTATTTAATTTAAAAATTTGTTAGTAATTATATTACTAATGAGTATTTATTCATGTTATTATTTTTTAATTGGAGTGGATTTTCCTGAATTTGGAGACATTTTTTGAAAGACAGAAAGGCAGTTATATAATCAGTTCCTGTTGTTTTGTTCTTACATTATGGAATTGCCATTGTATGTCCAAAGAAGAATACCATTGCAAAAGTTGCCCAAGTGAGGTCTATCCTTGCATATAGTGAAACTATAAAGTAAAAGGCATTAAAATTCAGTTGAATAATAAAGACCTACTGTTCCAAAACAGTTTAATTTCCTCATTTTCATAGTTACAGTTAGGGGAACATTTTATTTATTGTATCCAAATTAATCAAAATGTACTTTTCCATAATTTTATTTTTACAGCTATACAATTTCTTCCCAACTGTCATGGAGTATTTACCTGGGCCTCATAAAAAAATGATAAAAAATACTGAAAAAGTTGATCAATTTACTTTAGAAATCATAGCGGAACACCAGGAAACCCTGGATCCCACTTGTCCTCGAGATTTTATTGATGCTTTTCTTAACAAAATGGAACAGGTAATCTAAGAGATATTTATTGGATTATAAGAAAACCACTGCTTGAATCCCAGCTTCTTTTCACTTGTGGCGGGGCACTGGGCTTTTGAAAACAGAGGGGAACTTGCTTTTCTTGGTACATCAACTTTATTCTATCCTCTCTATTTTCTTAATAAGGATTTTTAAACACAGAATTAACAGCACTAGCCAAAGTTAGGAAAGCTGAAGACCATTCTGGTTGCTGTAATTCAATGGGCCTCCCATACTGAAAAATGTTCATAATATTATTTAGTAAAAGTACCATAAATGCTGGTGTTCTGGAGAGTGAGTGGCATATTTCTGAAATTACATTAGATGTGTTTAAAAACATACATTATGGGTACAGGACTTTCCTTTTTAAACAAACTGCTTAGGTTTGTCCTTCAAAACGTTCTGCCAATTCTTCCTCCAGGAGAAAGGGAATGGTCACTCAGAATTCACCGTTGAGACCTTGAGTAGAAGCACGCTTGACTTGTTCCTTGCAGGAACAGGGACCACCAGCACCACATTGAGACACGGACTTCTGATTCTCCAGAAATTCCCAGAAATAGTAGGTAATAGAAAAGGAATACATAATTGAAAACTTTTTAATAGGTCATGGGATCAATTTGGACAATTCCTGTCACTAACAAACACATGTGGCAATGGTCCCCCAACTAGGAGTGTGGAAATGTGTATTAGTCTTAGCTCTATTCCTAGGAAAGAGATTTAATACTAAGTACCTTCATATATTCCTGGTGTGCTAAAATAAAGTTTTGCTGTAAATATAGGGAGAGATGTAGGCAAACAGATGGGGGACTTGTCCACTCAACACTTACTTATTTCCTAACAGAGAAAATTCAGAAGGAGATTGACCATGTGATTGGCCGAAACCGAAGCCCCTGCATGGCAGACAGGAGCCAGATGCCCTACACAGATGCTGTGGTCCATGAAATCCAGAGATTTATTGATTTCCTTCCACTTAATGTCCCACATGCTGTTGTCAGAGACACCAAGTTCAGAGACTATTTTATCCCCAAGGTCTGTTCCACTGTGTCTGAGAAAAGTCATAATCTCTTGAAAACAATTTAATGTTCTATTCATTGTACTTTATTTTCAAAAACATTGAAATGTGATACACAATTGGAATAATCTTGTTTGGGAGAGGATCCTGGAAGTTATTGACTCCAGCACCTTGTATTTGGGGGAAAGAAAAAAAAAAAGACTTTTCATCTTCTATGTTAAGAGGGAGAGAGAGCTTTCTCTTTTTTTCCATGTAAATGTAAGCAAAGTCCTAATTTATTTGGAAGCAATATTACATACTCTTTTACAGACTCACCATTAAAATTCATTTCAAGAAAGCGTCATTTCCATAACAGTGACACACATTTTTATTCATTAAATCCTCATTTTAAACTGGTTAATCTTTGATTACCCTTCTATTAAGCTCTAGGAATTTCTCAATGCCATTTTGCTTTAACATGTCTCCATTTTAACTTCTCTTCTCTTTGTTACAGAACACTATGATAATTCCTACACTGAATTCCATCCTACATGATAGCAAGGAATTTCCAAATCCAGAAAAATTTGATCCAGGACATTTTCTGAATGCAAATGGTACCTTTAAAAAGAGTGACTACTTCATGCCATTTTCTGTAGGTAAGACCTCTTTCTACTTCAGATCCTAGGATGTCCTCTCCTAGAACCTCTTTGAAGATTTTAGTGGCTCTGTCCCCATGGGCCATATGGTGATGTCTGGTGATCTGCTAGAGTCACTTCTGGGCAGCTGCAATCACAAAAACTCCTCCAATGAATTCTACAAGAAGAGATGTATGAAATGGGACCCAACCATGCACCTTCTCTCCCACCAAACTTACCATCAAACAGCAGCAGAACACGAGAAACTGAAGCCTTCAAACTGCCTTTGCCCACTGAGGACTCCCATTGTTCTAGACACTTAGCCCCTAGTTTAATTCATTTGCTTCCCCAAAACGCTGCAGCACTGTCTGTCCATTCTGAGATGTCTGAACTTTCATGGAACAGTGCTTAAAGTAAGCTACCAGCAAAATGCTCCACTGTCACCTCACTTTTTATTATTTTTTGCTTGCAGGAAAACGCATGTGTGCAGGGGAAGGTCTGGCCCGGATGGAACTATTCATATTTTTAACAGCCATCCTGCAGAACTTTACCTTGAAACCTGTTGTGGATCACAAGGACATTGACATTTCCCCCTTCGTCAGCACTCTGGCAAATACGCCCCGACCTTATGAGGTCTCTTTTCTTCCACGTTAGCAAAATAAAGACAGTTGCCAGCTCCCAAAGTCATGAAAGCTCTGGTTGAATGACAGTCATTTCCCAATCTGTTGAGACTGAAACACTCAGATTATTTGCTAAACACTTTATGGACAGAAATGTGCTTACAAAAGAAAATTGTATGGTGCTTTTATAATCACCACAGCCAGCCCTTAACAGAGACAGAGTAGGCAATTGCATAGGGAAGGAGACAGCTGCTGTCCCTACCACCTGATCCTCTCAGCACCACAGGAACAGAAGTTTGTACTCCAGGGTTTCCACAGAGTCTACCTCTCCTCCGTAATTTTAGTTGGTTTGTGACCTATTTGTAAAGGTAAACATAAAAAGGTGGTTTTTTTCCCCATTAGAAGATGATCATCATCTGTATTCTTGCCCCAATACATATTGTCTCCTATGGTGGGGTTGGAATTTATCAATTACTGAGCAGATGGGTCCTCTTGTGTGATTATAATGAAGGTTTGTGAAATTACAATTTATACTGCAAAATAAAGAAGTAGCACACTGAATTGTTTTGGGTTGTTTTCCTGAGGTCCCAGAAGAACATATTTTTTGGGGAAAACTTGCCTTCACAAAGCTTATACTCCCAAATGTCTTCCAAGTCTTGTATATATCTGACTGTTTCACTTCACTCACTTGTATGAAATGTATTATGGCTTGAAGAATGAGTTGGCCAATGACCTACAAAACTTCCATTTTCAGTAATAATGTGGGAGAAGGCTGGACTGACCCTACAAGACCTACCAGAACATCAACTGCGGTTACAAAGCTGTCCATTGTGGCAAAAGTGGACAAATAAAATAATACTGAGATCCCCCAAGGTTTTATTTACTAGATTAACGTCAGCTTGCATCTTCCCATTATTTTATGAATCACATAAAGATCACCACAGCAATGTTACAATCAGGAAAAAAAAAAAATAAGAGTAGTTTTAACAAGTTGCCAAGCATACATATGCAGATGCAGGACTGGCATTTCCTAACAGTCACATTCCCTGCAATGTATAATTTAATGTGATTACAGTGAAGACAGAGAGCTGAATCTGTGCTATGTGGAAAAAAGACAGCAACTGTAATATTACCACAATGGCATTAACTATTTGTGTGAAACAGGCACAACTTCTTTCAAGATATTAATAAGCTAGATATACCATGAGTTGGTAGTGTGGCACTGCAGAGGCCACAAATGTCACAGAAATATAAATGAAAGATATGAAAATAGCATCTAGTTAATCCCCATATACCAAAGAAGATCAACTATTACAAGTTTCCTCACCAGATAAAAAGAAGAAAGCACTCCCTACTTCCTCTTCAGCTGACTAAAATAGTCAAAGGAAATGGCCGAGGCGCAGCTTCCATGTTCCAGACCATCTTCCTCCACGCTGAAAAGACAAGGACACAGACAATGCAAATCAGGAAGAAAACAGCTTTAGTTCTCAGAGGCTCCACCGTGATACGCAGTGGGCTTTGAGATCAGAGGAAGGCTAAAGCTGTGTCCTGGAAGCTTCGCTTTCTGTCACCTGTGGTACAAAAAGCAGTGCAATGATAACCAAAAACTGCTCGCAATTCCTCTGTGTTAACTAGCTTTAGCACCAAGTGATATTACCACCTCCTGGGAGATTAAGTATCAGATTTTTAAAAATTAGAATGCTTAATGAATGGTATTTATGTCATCAACTTTTGTTGACCACTAAACTGAAAATCATCATTTTAAAAACTAACTGTCACTGAAAAACTCTACATCTCCCACAAAGCCATGCCAGTCGCTCTCTGCCTGCCTGCTAGCACTCAGTTTTGCATAGACTTTTTTTTTTTTTCTACTGGGACTGTACAAGCAGTGCATTGCTTGCTTGTGTGCAGCACTAAGCAGGGCTATATGAATTTTCTGTGGCAAACCTAACATAATTTTCTGTCACGTGGCCACATGAAGAAGGGGCTTTCAAACTTGATTAATCCATTCTGCACACTGTTGCTATTAGTTCCCAAATATCTCTCACAGAACATAAGCACCTCTGTGAGCTGATATTTCTAAGAGTTTTCGCAGGAGCTGGGAAGCAGCTGCAGAAGCAACAGTCAGCTGGGCAACCACTAACAAAGAAAAGAACTGGCAAGTTCTCAAACCCACTAAGGGTGCCCCCCAGTGAAGCAATCCACGAAGCAAAAATATGTACTTGAGCATTTTCCCCGTAACAGCGCAATAGCACTTGCCTGTACTACTATTATAAATTAACATCACATACACAGATTAATTTTATGTCTGGACGTTAAAGATAGATGTGGGTGAAGTGAGATGGAGTGATTATTTAATCTCTTGGGACGTCAGTGCTCCCTTGATAACTCTATACAATAGCATGTTAAGCTAAATATGACTGTCAAGAGACCTGAGAGCTGAAAGTGGCTTTCTATCACATAGAATATACTGAGGTTCAACAGTGCTGTTATCCTGAGGATAAAGCTGGATTACTGATTAACACTGAAGAACTTTGGTTCTGGGCTTCACCTTTCTAAATGGATCGTCTGTTTGGCACACAAATACACCAGAGATGTTTTTCACATGGGTCACAACCATAACTGACAATACTTGTGTGCTGTGCGATACGCTCCCCCCAACGGAGACAAACACACAGGTTCCAACTTTCTTGCAGCTGAGGGACCCAAGGAGAGTTTTCATACTTATGCTTTTGCCTTTTCAAGCTCTAATATGGAGTATGCCTTCCCTGGCTTCTTTCTTTCACTGACGACTCTCACCGCAAGAAGCACAGCTTTTCTGCTCTGTGCAATGTGTGGCCCTCTTAATAGCCTCCCACACACATGAACACACAGTGTCCACCACTGCACATACTGAGCCCAAACACTTTGTGAAAACAGGACCATAATTCTTACTGAGTTGAAAAAATTTACCAAAAACCAACACACCTTTTAAGTTGCATCCACTTGCCTCAAGCAAGTTATTCATCAGCTGTACGATGTTTCCTATGAGGGTCAAAGGAAACAGCACAGGAGGCGACTTCCCTGTTTCAGACATCCTCCTCCACGCTAAACAGACAAGGAGGCAGACAGTGCACACCAGCAAGAAAATGATTGTGGCTCCCAGGGGTTTCATTGCAACATGGAACAGGCATGTGGGCTTGGGAAGGGCTGAAGCTGCATCCTGGAAGGCTCACTTTATCAAGTCTGCAGTAAAAACAACAGTGCAAAGGTAACCAATATCTGCTCTAGTATCCTCTAGATTAAATGTACTGGTTAAAAAAAAATCACTTGCTGCCAACAAACTTGGATGAAGTGCTTTAATTTTTAAGTCTTGGTGACCTTTATTTAAAGTCAACCTTGTCCTACTATAATATCAGAAAGCAGGAACAAACATTAATCATTAGCAAACCTTGCATTAACAAACCCTGTCATACTTTTCATAGCATGCTTGTCTTCTGCCTACTGCTGTTGCTTACATGTTTGTCCTCTCATGGGATGCTGCAAATACAACAATGTATTTATCTTCAGGCCATTACATACACTTGTGATTATCATCCCATTGGATATCTTTTAACGTTTCTATTGAACACAGAATTCCAGGTTAAAAAGTATACTCCATTCTAGAAGAGCTGTTTTTCAGCTGATGGACGTGTTGCAGTTTCCACTAATGATTTACAAGCCCATTCTGAAGACTGTGGACATGTCCACAAAGTACTGCTCTGAACATTGCCTGACTTCAGAACAACGTGTTAGAGCAGCTGGGCAGAACTGTCTTGAGGTGCTGGGGAAAAAAACACCTCTGGAAAAGAAATCTTCTGTTTCAGCCTACAGAGCTGTATTTGCTAGGCTGATGTTCACCCCCACCCTGGTTTGCAGTTGCAGGCCAAGTCCTCAAGAACTGCTTCAGCTCCAAAGCAGTTTCACGGACAGCGTTGATAAGATACTTTGCCCCCTGACTCTCATCTATCAGCCCTCCCTTTCCTCTGTTCTTTTCTGTGTTCTTCCCTTCAAGCACCTGATACTTTCTGATTATGTTTTCCCACAGGAAATACTGCAGAAGAGATAGAGATTTAGCCTCCCCCTGTACCTCCTCTGGAACTTTTCATGGGCTCTCCAGGGGAAATGTTTGAGCAGCAGCCAACTTGTGCCTCTGCTTTGGGACTATACATTTCCCCAGTACAATGCTGTTCACACACACCTAGCTATATCTCTTCTGTGGTGCTACTTTCCAAGAACCTGCCATCCTTGCTGTCGTTTGGATTCTACCAGTCACAGAGGGCCCTCTGGCAGAGAAGGGAATAGTTACTCAGGGACAGTACTGGAAACAAAGCTGTCAGCTCTCGGGCTAATTGGGATGCCACTGTCACACAATCCTCCGCCAGTCAGGTAGTCAGTCTCTAAAATTTCCTCCCAGAAAGAAGTCACCTGTGGGACAAGCTCCTTTTCCCATTTCTGCTTCCTGGAGTTGGGACGCTCAAGAGTTTGTGAAGGAATTTGTTATTTCTTAGCTCTCTTACCTGAAAACACTAAGCGCCTGCTGGCAATGCATGGCCAGGTGGTTTTCCATCTTCCGAATTCCTGGAGGTTTGAATCTTCGTGGTTTATGACACCGGGTTGTATTTTCCAGGGGTAGCAAAGCACCTTTTCCCCAGGCGCCGGGCGCGGTCCCCGCTGCGCCGCACCGCTGCCCCCTGGTGGCCGTCCTGCAGCCCTGCCAGGGAAAGACACCCAGCCCGGAACGCCAGCAGCAGAGCAGCAGCAGCCCGTGCTGCTGCTGAACTAAATTAAATTTAAACCAGCAGACGAAAAGCCCCAGCCCTTGTGCCCCTGCGAACGTGTTCTTGCTTAGTCAGCACCAGCCCACCCCTGAGTGCAATCCTTTCCGCCCAAACACTCTGACAATCCTTACATCAAACTCCCGTGTTAGGAAAACTTCCTACTGGTCTGCTGTCCTGTCCGTAGCTGCCTTGGGCAACCCGGCACGCTCCAGGCACACATCACAGCAGGAAAGTCGTGCTGCTGCAGGAAGAGCTCAGTAAGTTCAACCATGCATAAGAAGGTTGAGGCACATGACTATCTCCTCAGAAAGACAAGCAGCCCTGAAACATCTTCACTCTTACGTGCCTCCCCACAGGCTCAAGAGGAAAGGATGCCCTACTGGGTCTGCGGCAGTTGGAAGCACTAGAGGATGTAACCATAAAACAGAGAGGAGAGCTGTGCTGCTCTTCCTGGCCCCTTCAAGAATTTACACAGAAAGGCTGCTATAATCCCAGTGACACTAAATCCTTATTATATGAAACTATGAGTTGGGCAACCCAACTGGAATATGGACAGTATGTAAAAGGAAAAGGGAGGGTGACTGACACTCACCTTACGACTGAGCAGGGCTGCCATACATCCAGTTCCATACCCAGCTTGGACCTGTAGGTTGTGTCTCCCAGTGAGGGTCTGAGCATACGGTCCGCATCCGCTAAGGGAGTGGACTTGTAACGACACTGGCAGCATGCTATCGTTACAGCATGGAGCGTGTCCCGGCCCTGTTCTGCTCTGCACTCAATACTTGGCTTGCAGGTGATCTGCCATGAGCAGAACTGATTCAGCTTGCTGCCATGCAACAGGACAAGTCACTGGCACGTAGGGCTTGACATTTTTATCACATGGAGATGCTGACGATTCCCTAGACCGCAGATGGCCAGCTCTCCATTGTAATTCCTTGGGATACAACTCTGTCACCCCTTCATCTTGGCCTCTGCACCTAACCAGTGGCCTCTCCACCTCTGCACTGCAGAACAATCCTTTTGTGTGCCAGCATCCACTCTGTGCCTCTAGCACCATCTTCCAAGAAAGAGCTGGGAATAAAAGAGATCACCAGACTAGAAGACCAGTGGTCTTAACAACCTGTCCTGGTCAGCATTTCAGTGGCTGGTCAGCTCTAGATGATGTCCACCTATCCAGAGCCATTTCCAACCTGATATGAATCCGTAACATTTCTGTTCTCAAGAGATGGGTAGAGGTCAGGGAGGGGACTCACAGGGGATCAGGGACTAAGCTCCCAGCCACATACAAGTGCTACATGCCGTAATGAAAATCCTCATTCTTCCAGAGAACAGAGGGGCTCTGAGCAGCACCCTCAAGCCAAACATCTGATTCTCCCCCACAGCGGCAAAGAGAAAGGATGGCACTATCAAAACCACTGGTGAGGCTGGCTGAATCACGGCTACCTACAGATGCATGACACTGGAGAAACAGGACCCTTAGAGTGTCTACCACCTTGTGGTACCACTCCCCAGCACCAGAGATTGCCAAGCCAGTCACTGTTCAGGCTGTCATTCAAATGCCCGTCTCTAGGCACGAAGATTTTAGATCTGGCAGGCTAGATCCTCTTGTCCAGCAGAACTGTGAACACACCACGGATCCTGAGAAGATGACAGTCTGTCAGATCTTAGAACAGGCTGCTGTTCTACACGGTATAATTTCCTCCAACACAGATAAGTCACCTGTTGGCACCTCTCTGTTGGGTTGGAGGATGTTGCTTTGACAACGATACTACAGTATCTAATTTACTTTCACAGGTAGAAAAGTCACCCGTGAGTTAACTGTGGATAAAAGCAATACAGAAGCAAATGGATGCCTACCTCTGGGAGCCTTAACCCTGTTCTTTAAAGATGCTCATTCCAAAAAGGCCTTCCTTCAAAGTGAACTCAACCATGTCTCAAATCCTACATCAAGACCACATAAAATAACATTTTCTATTTTAAACACAGTTTTTTTAAAGTGATGGTGAAGGCTCTCAAAGGTCACCTGCTGCTCTGCTTTTAAACAGCACTACGGAAAAGTGTCCACCTTAAGTATGTACAGTGGCTGTGCCCTAACTGACAGCACTGTGCTCTTTACCACGCTGGCACCTGACTAGACATTCTTCTAAACAGCTTGTACAAGTTTGAACTACTTCCTTCCTACATCTGTATTTGTACTATCCTCAGCTGCAACTCAGTGAAAAGTCAGCTTGAACTAGCCAGGGTCAGTAAATACAGGGAAAAAAGAACTTGCAGTAGGAGTACCTCTCCAGTAAAAAGGGCTCTGCTAAATTAGCAACTTGGAACACACTTGATCTGGTAGAGAAGCAACTTTGTGTGCTGGGCATGCCTCTTCGAAAACTACTAGGATGTAAATTCATTGGTAAAGTAGAGAAAGGATCTGCTAAGTTAACTGAACATGTGTTAAAGCAGTACTTAGGGTAATTTCACCTGGGGTCCAGACAGTCAAAGACTATAATTGAAGGAATACTTGACACAGAGTTTAAAGCATGTTCTTTTCTATGATGTCCAGTAACTGGAAGGAGTTTGTCTTTATTAACAGACCCTTTGAAAAAAATAAAAAGACAGCTTACATGATCTTTCCAACAGAAAGTTGAGATTCCAGAGAGACAAATGCAGCAAGTTGTTTCATTGTAAATAATAATTAGTCTCTCTATTTCAAATAGGTAAAGATGGATACCAAAATGAATTGTTCTCAATACCATGTTCGTAACTCCCAAGGCCATGTAACTTCTCAACACAGAGCTCAGTGTAGGAAAAAGTGAAGTTTAGGTCCTGTTGCTACTGAAGGAAAATGTCTTTATAGGTTATGGAGGGTAGTAGATAGCATATTTCATGTGGGACATAGGACTAACACAGCAAATATCAACATATGGGTTAGGGACAGGCTTCTACTTTTCAGTGCAGAACAACTGAGGGAACAGAACCTCCCTTGAGAAGGGGAAAATATTATTCAGCCTTAAGCCTTAATACAGCCTACTTTACTCAACAGACAGAAAAAGTTACCAGTCTTTACATCAGTTGTAACCAAATCCTTGCCAACATACAGAATTGCTTTTGTGCAACTTAAACAGAAATCAGTCTGACTCATAGCCCAACTCCAACTTAAAGACTGTTGTAATTTCACCGTTTCTCCAGTTTTTTGTACTTGGCTTCTGCAGAAGGAAAAATAACAATATTTTAGGACTGGATAGGTAAAAGCTTTGAATCCTGTAAGCTCCTATACATCTTAAAATTCAAGTTAATTTACAGGATCACTCAGGGTCATTTTTTACTGAAGTATTGAGGCAAATATAATTGTACAATAAAATTTTTAAGAACCAGGTGCTGAAGTCAGACAACTTAACCCAAGGGGACTTGGGTGCCTGGTGGAACTTTATTAATCCCTCTGTTTTCAGGATTAAATATCTGTCTTGAAAATTTGTGATAGTGCATATTGTAAAAGAGAAATCAAGCCTCACTAATAGACTGTAGTTCAGTAATACCTGTACTACTCTCTTTCCATATAACTTGATATATTAATCTTTTGCCAGTGTTTGCCACTTCACATACACTGTTCATTGCTCAAAAGCAGCACAGGCAACTCTGCAGCCCAGATTTGTCAAACAGAGGAGGAGTTTAGTCTTTTAAAATCCCCTTGCAAGGGACTATGCTGCTAGGTAGTAGTGGTAGAGAACAATAGTTACCAAGTTTTTTGGAATAGGCATCCAATTTATAAGCTGCCTGCTCCAGAACTGCAACCTGTTCCTCAATTAGGTTGATTTGTTCCAGATATGGCTGAAGAGCGGCATCTTAAAAAAAGCAGAAAAATCGTATCTGTCAGTTCTCAGTAATTCACTTCCAAGAAACAGTTCATACCTGAAACACAAGAATTTCTCGTAACATTCTTCAGATAGAACAATTTAAAAGCTCCTTCCTTCCCCTGCCCCAGAAATCAAGGGGTGATACTGATAGCTGTGCTTTCCATTCCTGGAAAGTATGAAAAGCTTAAGAGCACTAGCTAGGCTCAACACAAGTAACAACACAACGTGCATCAACACAAGTGTTATCTCCTATCAGATCCAAAATTTGGGGTAAAAGGGGATATAAGATCAGATGTGTTCTCTCTTACACTAGCCCACCTAGTCCATAGCCGTACAGGAATGTACAAGGTTGGCCCTGTAGAGCAGCATGTCAATTTCTGTGAGTTTCAGAGTCCTCATGGAGTGTGAACTATGACATTCTTGGATGCTTCATTTTCCAAACAAGTGTACTGTTCATTATACTCCTACCTGATGCGGTTTACTTACATTTTTGATTTAAATCCTTCAGATTTCTGCTGATGTTTATAGCAATATCTTTCATTTCTAGGTACTTCAAACTAGTCAGCTTATTCATGTTTTCCAAGAGTTTGTAGTCTTCACTGGTAGCTTAAAAAGAATAGAGTTCATTTTAATTAAAAGTTGATGCAGTTTGAATTGTGTGCAGACTCTTCAAGAGGACAAGAGATTACAAACTAAGTTAAATGTAAAAAAGAATAGTTTAGATGGTAATACAGGTACCAGTAGAATGTTCTATAGAAAGAGAGATGAAATTTTGTGAATTGTAAAAATCAACTGATTAATATTTAACACTTGCAAATTTTTTTAAAGAAAAATTGACTAATTTCACACATGTCTACCCTTATCCTGTCATTTAAACACTTATGTTTCCAAAAGTGATAGCACCAATCCAGATGGGTAATCCATAGCATATACCTTTCAAGCCCATGCAAATCAGTAGTGCTGTGCAGTGCTTTCAAAACTGAAGCCTACGGAATCTACTAACTTGCTGAGCAGTTTACTTTGCTCCAGTTAATGTTGCACAGCAGTTCATTCTAAAACACGAGTGTTGGAAAACATGTGTAAGGTCCTTGCTCTCATTCAGAAGCAAAATAGCTGCATGTGTTCTATTCTCAATTGTATTCTTTCTGCAAGACTACAAAGAATTTTTTTTAAAGTTGCTGATATCATACTGAATTCTTTTGAAAAGTATTTCTGTTCTTCTGAGACTTCATTAACGCAACTAACCTCAGCGTTGTTAGTAGCCTAGCAACATGCCAGACTTGAAATGCCAGTCTTGCTAGATAGGAGTTAAATATGTATAGTTGAGATGAACTACACAACAGATTCCTTGAAAAGAAAACGAAAAGAAACAAAATCTTACTTGCAGGTCAGTATTGCTGTGCCTTACCTGTCAGTTCACCTGTTAAATAAGTGGCCATTTTGCTGAACATGTCTTTACAGAGTTCATTGATATCTGCCTCTGCTGGTTCCTTAGCTTCCTCTGCTGTTTCAACAGCAGGATCCTCTAATCAGGGTACAGACAATAATGGGTTAGGGGAAAGTTAGCAGGTACAGAAACACATCATAAGAATTAAATGGTTCTGGTTTTTTTTCCCTTCAAATTGACTACACCTACTTCCCATATAAGTTGTCTACTTTACACTGCGGGGTGACAAACCTAGCCAGTTTCCTTGAAGTAGCATCCAGATTATTGCAAAATACTTAAGACAGCATTTAAGTGACAGACACCTGGCCTGACCGCACTTGTAAACATCAGCCCCCTCCCGTGCTTAGATGGCAGGAAAGGAATTTGGAGAGAACTTCTGAATGACACCGTGCACAATGCTACCGTTTCTTTCTAGTCACCGATTCCGAACTGACGAATCCCCGCCCCGAGTCCATTTCACATGGGGCTACAACAGAATCCTGCCTGGGGAAAGCGATGCCACAGCTTTTCTCCTCCAAACCCCTTTCTCCCACAAACTGCCCTTGTCCTGCCCTTCGCAAGAGCCGTTCAGCAGCTCCTCCTCAACCCGACAGGTTGCCCTTTCCTCTGTCCGCACCTCCGGCCGGCGGGACGCAAGGGCTGCCCCGAGCAGCGGCGCGGGGTTGTGAGAGGCACGGGGGGTAAGCCCCCGGCGGGATGCAG
>NW_010236742.1:0-9043 GCF_000690775.1 Eurypyga helias
TTCCTGACTGAATCCAGCACACTAAGCTGCTGTCACACACAGCCCCGTTCTGTTCTGCTCCTGCTGCCAGCGGGGATGCGAATGTCGGCACATTTGGCACAAGTGGCATGGAAGGGCCCAGAAAACCTCAGGGATTGGAGTTCTCCTTTTTCTGTGTGTCGTGGTTTAACCCCAATAACAACTAAGTACCACACAGCCCCTCGCTCACATCTCCCCCTCCGCCCCAACCCAGTGGAGGAGGAAAATCAGAGGTAAAGGCAAGAAAGCATGTGGATAAGAACAATTTAATGATTGAATTTAAATGAATAAAATCTACAAACAAATAGTACCAACAATACTAATAATGATATGTGATAAAAATAATGGAAAATAAACCATATGATACAATTGCTCACCACCCGCCGACTGATGCACAGCCAGACTCTGAGTTGCAAGAATCAGAGCCAGAGAGCCCAAGAGCTATCACAGCAGAGTCTGAGCAACCCCACAAGCGACAGCATGGCCAGGAAAGCGAACCAACACACCAATTCACTAACGAACAAAACTATGGCCCGACAGCCCACACCCAGCTTATATACTGAGCATGATGTTCAGTGGAATGAAATACTCCTTTGGTCGATTTGGGTTAGCTGTTTGGATTGCATGTCCCACCCCCACACACTGCTCCTTGTAGTGAGAATGTTGGGAACACAATTGCAGTATCAGAAGCTGAAAAAGTCCTTGAATTGGTACAGGCATTCCTTAGCAAAAACTAAAAAACACCAGTGTTATCAATACTCTTCTCAGGCCTCGTACCAGCTAGTGTGAAGTCTAGTGTCCTGACTAAGACCAGCACACTGAGTCATCCTTCAGACACAGTGAAAGGGCACAGGATAGCTTTTTCAAAGAGCTTTGGGAGTCTCTGGCAGCAGGGTGGCTTCCTGCCATGGTTTAACCCCGGTCAGCAACTAAGCACCATCAGCCACTCACTGTCCTTCCCCTTTCCCTGCTGGGATGGGGGAGAGAATTGGAGGAAAGGTAAGAAAACTCGTGAGCTAAGAACAGTTTAATACTTCTAAATAAATGAAATTAAATAAAATCATAATACAAATACAGTTAAAATAATAGAGAAAAAACCCAAATTATACAACTGCTCACCACCCACTAATGAATGTCCAACCAGTCCCTGAGCAGCAAGAGCCAGAGGCCAAGAGCCTTGGTCAACTTCCCCCGATTTACATACTGAGCATGACATCTTATGCCATGTAATGTCCCTTTGGTCAGTTTGGGTCAGCTGTCCTGGCTGTGTCTCCTCCCAGCCTCTTGTAGACAAGGGACTGGAAACACAGGGGCAGAGAAAGAAACTGAAAACTGAAACTGAAAACATCCTTGGCTTATTGCAAACATTGCTTGGCAACAACTTAAAACATCAGCACGTTATCAACATTCTTCTCAGCACACATCCAAAACACAGCCTCATGCTAGCTACTGTGAAGAGAATTAACTCTCTCCCAGCCAAAACCAGCACTTCCCCTGAAGGTGTAGATATGCGAACCTGTGTTCAAGCCTGAGCTGGCCAGCCAAGACTCCAAAATGCATGTGGAGAAACAGGTATCTCCAAGGTGCGGTGCAGTGCATTGCAGACTGGGACAGGTAGGCAGGAGGCATGTCTGAGTGAGGGTCTGATGAAGGACCCAGCTTGTAGCTAAAGGCTGGGAAACTCATTGGCCCTAAATAGGGGCTGGTAGGGAGATCCACGGGGAGAGAAATCAAGGCAGGTGATGGACATGTTAGACATCTCACCACAACGTGCTAGAGACAGGTGATAGAAAGGAAGGGTCTCCACAGGGAGGAGGCCAGTCCCCAAGGAAGGATGCTGGTGGGTCCATGGCCATCTTCAAGGCCAGGCTGGATGAGGCTTGGAGCAACCTGGTCTAGTGGAAGGTGTCCCTGCCCATGGCAGGGGGGTTGGAACTAGATGGGCTTTAAGGTCGCTTCCAACCCAAACCGTTGTGTGATTCTATGGGGATGGGAGGGATAGGCAGCTAACTGGGACACAGTGGGCTCAGCAAGACCCTCACCATGGACAATGCTTCCTGCTTACCTTACCTTTATTCTCTCCTCTTGATTTGCCTTGTTGGAGACCTGGAATGGTGGGACTCAGCTCCTCCATGCCACAGGCATTTCCTAGTCAGTACAGCATCACGCGGCAGCAGGACAGAAGCTGAACCGGAGCTGAGCTGCCCTCACACACACATCCCAGGGCAAAGCAGACAGGGATGCAGGCAGGGCGTGCAAATACATCCCTATCGAGCTGTTCCCTAGCATCAGCAGAGGGGTCTCAAATGGGAATGGTCTGTGCCTTGAACACAATTTTTAAAAATAAGTTAATTTCCTTGGACTCTATTTAAATGTTCAGCAGCGAGTCCTAACTCTGGGTGAGTGCCCAGGCACCTTCTGGCATTGCAGCAGCCCAGCCTGCTGCTTCGCTGCTGATTGCACAGCCCAAAACTCTCTGTTCACACAGCGGTGCCTCAGGTGTTGGGACACAGCACCAAGAAAAGTGCCAAACTGCACAGCCCCACCCTCTGCAAACAGCTTTTCCTCCCAAGCTGCGTACCCACCCTTCAGCACAAGGACCTGGGTGTACCTGAACAGGGGTGGAGGATCTCAAACTTCATGCCTGGGGGACACCATCCCCTTGGAATGTCCATCCTGAGAGCAGTGAGCTGGATCATGCCACGTGGCTCTCTCTGCGTAGAGGGAGCACGGAGGAGCCCAGCCAGCACCGCATCAGGAAGTGGGATAGCGGAAACACTCTGTGTCAGTATTTATTCAGCATTTCAAACAATTAGCTCTTTTCCTTTCCTTTGGCTGTGCTCACGAATGCATTAAGTGCAGTTTATAGGCAGCAAGATGCCCCACAGAGAGCCCGAGAGGTGAGGAGACAACACTAAGGGGGGAAATGAGATGAAGCAACTCACCCCAAGTCCCCAGCCATGAAAAAAACCCAGCCCTCCTGCTGCCCTACGAACAAGCACTCAAGTCCTCCTGCCCTTGGAGCACCACCTGGTTTTCATTTCATTGGATGGTTCAGACAAGCACTCTCCTGCCCAGTGCAGCATCCCTGCAGGCATCCCCCCGTGTCGGGACTTTGTAGAGGCTCTGTAGCTGGCCACCTCCGCCACTTGCAATTAGCAGGTGGTAACACCAGCAGAGAAAGAGCTACAATTCAGTTCTGGTCTATTCCTGACCTCCCACCAGTGTTCATAAATGGTCAGGGCCCTTGTGCAGCATACCCACACCTCCTCCTTCGGAGCAGGTATAGCAGAACCCATTGCAAGGGAGCACAGCCATGGAGTTTGGGTGAAACCAAGCACCTGGGGGACAAGCAGGTGGGGAAGTAGAGCCACGGTGATCCGCACAGCTTGCAAAACCTCCCGGGTGAATCCCCAAGGAGTTTTGCTTGTCTTGAGGTTTGTTTTGCTCCAGCGAGGCTCCTGCCCATCCCAAGCCAAGGCATTTGGCCAGCCATGCTATCCACTGCTGGGCGACTTCAGAAGGACCCACATGCACAGTGGGATTGGATATGGGGCAAAGCCAAAACCAGCCCCACAGAAACCTGTCTGTGCAACTTCATTGGAAAAGCACTCAGAGCTTTGCAGAATGCGTTTGGGGTTTTGGGGCAGGGGGAAGGCTGGGGAAAAAGCACTGGAAAATATCAGGTTTCAACACTCCCAACAGTGTTGTGTTAGTCCCCTTTTGATGCTACTTTTTATTTTGATTGAAAAATATTTTGCAGTCTGACACAAACCTCACTCTTGCCTGAAGAGCCAATGTCAACATGAAGTTCCATGAGCTCCTCAAAGGGAAAAGTTTAAAATTACAGAACGAAAAAAAAAAAAAAAAGGCAAGCATGCTGTGTGACTACTGCAGCTTTGATAGGCAGGGACTTTCAGCATTTTTTGCTCTCTTCCCCTACGAAACAAAGTCATCTTTTGGGGTTCCAAGTATCCTGCCACACCACCTTCAGTTAAGAGGAGCCCAGCTCCCCAGCGTCAGGGCAATGCCCGAACCCACTCTGCTCCCACTCCAGGATATCATCCCCGGGAGAAGACCCTGGCAGGCTTTTCCATGCAAAATCATTCCTCCTGGAGCCAAGCCAAACACCTTCCCCTCTTGGCATGGCATGCAGAGGCCAGCCAGGCTGTCGATAGTTATTTAGTTAATGCTGGAAAAACCTTGGATTAGGAGAAAACCAACAATTTCCCCACAGAAAAATGCAGCCCCCAACCCATTCCTCTGGTCAATTAAGGCAAAGCTCTTAATTAGGCTTCCATCTACCCGTCTCACACCCTTTCCTTGGCTAGCAGTTTTCTGCCCACCCTTGTGCAGTCACCAGCCAGCATTTCAGTAAGTGAAAAAGCCTGTGAAAGCCATGAAATTGGGCAAGGGCAGGCTTGCCACAACTTCAGTTTCTGGATCTTGGCAATACATTTCATTTCAGACAGAGAAACTCAAACCAAGAGAGGCCTTTGGCCAAATGTCTGTCTACAGGCAGCACATACATGGTTGTTTAAGGCATTTTTACCCCACCTTTGCTTTTGCTCTTGCTATAGTAGCATGGAAAGGGAAATCCTACACATGCAGGTGCATTTTTGTAGACCTGAGCGCCTCCATGTAGGCTTGCTAACACATCTGCCTGCGTGGATGTGTTTCAGGCTTACTGGAGGGTGTGAGCCTGTTTATTTGTGTCTGTTTATGTAGCTGCATTCTGGCTGTTTGTTGGTATGGGCTGCGTTTCCCTCCGCATATGTCTCTGTGGCTACATGCCTGATTGCGTAGGAGAGTTTCCCGTGGCTTTTTGGTGCCATTCCCAGGCAGCTCCGACAGTAAAAAGCACACTTTCCAATGGGAAATTATTAAACAGCAAGGGAAGAAGAGGGAAAGCACTGATAAATGGTTAATTGGCAGAGAAAAGCCAAGGGGGAAATTAGTATCCTGGAGGGTACATGGAGCAGAGGTGATGTTTGGGAGGGGATGCTGGGGTTGCACAAGAGGCACCTGCAGCCAAGCAGGGTGAAAGGGAGAACCCCGGGAAGGGAAACACATTGCAGGTGCATGCTGGATGGCTTTCAACCTGCCTCTTGTTCTTTCAGCATTACAAAGGGATGTTCCCCACTCACCCTTTTCTGGTATCTAAACCAAGAGTATCTGGAGCAGCAAACCTGTCTGCCAACATCTGCACGGAGAGCCGTGCCCACGGCACCAGTGTCCCACACCACAGGGCTCTTCATGATGGAAGGGTCCTCCAGTTCCTTCCATTGTGACTCCAAACACAGCATCCTCCAAGATAACCAACTTGAATAGACGGCTCTGCAGTTCCAACACTGAAAAAGGACACATCACATGGTGAGCAGCAATGATGCCAGGAGCTAAGCCCTCGGAGCACCTACACTGCCAAGAACATTTTCTCTCAGTCTGACACCAGGCCCAGCACCCCCATCCTGCAGGCACCTCACACCACATCCTTATCCCACCTGGAGTTGCTCAAGCACCTTAGGATGACAGTCAGCAGACTACGAACCCAAAACCTCCTCACTTCCCTGGGATCTGAACATGAACCCTCCCTCAGCCCTGAGGTCCTGCCCACCTTCCCTGCTCCCACCTGGGAAACACCTGAGACATGCCTGACCTCACTAATGAAGGTTAATTACTTAATGACTCATCCATCCTTCAGCCCCCTTAGGAGCTTTCCTCTCCCTGCACTGACAGGCTGGGCAGATCTTCCCTGCTCTGATGGCCTTTCCAGAGGATTTCTGGTTGCTTTAGGTGCCTAATCCCGCTCCCAGATGGTCTCTCCACGCTGTGTTCTGGGTTTGTCCACAACTCATGAACGAATTTCCCTTTCCTGGGTGCCTCTTTGCACATGAGTGGGCAAAGCATGCCCTCCTACTTGCCTGGTCACCACCACCAAAGTTAGTATGAGCCACTGACACCCTCCATGGGGGCTCAGCCCCATAGCAGAGAGCAGATTCCCCTCTCACAAAGGGATTTGGTCTTTCTCATCCCAGAAGCTGCTCAGTGGCCAGATCTTTACCTTCCAAAATCAGTGGGATAACAGATCAGTGCGTGAGGAAGCTGCCGGGCTGCATGTGGAAATAAGCCCCCAGAGCTTTTTGCAGGCACTGAGCGGTGTTGGCCCCCAGTGTTTTCTCCCAGCCAGACCCACAGAGTCAGACCCATGGTGGGCCACCCCAGCTCTGCCCATCCATCTGCAGCCCCTGCATGGACACCTGCCCGTGACAGGCTGGAGGTGCTGGGCAGGGGCTGCTCCGTCTTCACAGACACCCACACACACACCAGCTCTTCATCCTCTGTCTCCAAGCGTTTAGGTTCAAGCTTTCCACACGAGGTTTCCCTCCCATCCAGGGCACAGAACAACCCACACATGCCGCGGTGTAGAAGCATCGCTGGGGTTATCTCCATGACAAAGGTCTCTGGGGGTCCCATCTATTACACTCCTATCAGCACCCCTCTTTGGTTCATTTCTTTAACAAATCCTCCCTGTGCATCTTGTTGGAAACAGCCCAGAGATAATAACAGCAGATATGCGTTGACCTATGGGATTCCTGGAGTGATCAAACTGTCAGATAACGGAATAAATCTTTCTCGTGGGCTGGGGATTAAATCAGAGAGTGTTAGCTGCTGCGGCTCCTTATTTATTTCTGTTCTCTTAAATTGCATTTCCCTTCCCCCCACAAAGAGCACCTGATGCCTACGGCTGTAAATTACTGCAAACCTTTATGGTAAGTTTAGACACTGAGTCTCTTAACCTTGCAAACACCTCTTGTTTCTCTAATGGTCTCCAAAAGCTCTTGGGAAAGAGAAAGCAGAGAGGGGAATATGGTTTGATAGTGAGCGCATGCCTTGGCATTGCACAACAGCGGGACCCCGTCTGAAGATCTTCTAAAATGCATGGGCTGGGTCTTAAACTCTTGATTGTTTCATTGACCGGCTGCACGACCTTGGATGCAGCATTTTACCTCTGCTTCATCCAACCCTTCGTTCTCTGCAGCCTCTCGGGGCTGACAACCCTCTGCAGAGGGGGCTGCAAGGAGCTGGGGACATGAGACTCATAGATAAGCACGTGTCCTTTCCCCAAAATGGAGCGTTGCCCTGTTTGCTTTGGCAAGGTCTGTACTTGGATCAGGCAGAATCCTGGGATTTGGGTAGAAGATCACCATGACAGCTACGGAGCACAGGACTGCTGGGTAGCTCCACAGGAGCGGATGGAGAAATGCCCAGAGAGGGTTCGGTCTCTAGTTCAGCAACAACTTTCTATTGAGCAAAATTTTTTGACGTAGTGAAATATGTTCTCCTTCCAAAAAATAAAATTTAAAAAATCCCACAAAACAAACAAACAAACAAAACCACAAACACCACATTTAAGTGTGAAATTTTTTCTGTGAAATGAGTACTCCCCTGGAAAGTTTCTACATTTCAGTGCTTAAGCCCCAGCCTCAGAGGAGGCTCCTGTCTGACCCCCTGATGTTCCTCCACCTCCCCAGGGTGAGCTGCACTGCGTCCCTGTGAATCAGCAAAGCAGCTGCCCCCAGCACGGCGTATCCAGACGCCGCTGCAGACACCCTGTAAGTACAGCTGTAGACCCCACTCTCCATGGGCAGGATCTGGACCCTCCTGCCCACCTCCCTGCAGCCAGCCCATCAGCCTGGCTCCCAGCAGTACCCAGACAGGATCCTGGGAGCGCTGCATGAATCCCACCAGACCTCACTAATTCAACAACACGCGTTTGATTGCTGGTGCTATTGCGGTGCAAAAAGATTTGCAGTTGTGCATGTCCTGCAAGGACAAATCTCCTGGGAGCTGGCATTGCCCAGGCCTTGTGCTGCCGTTCCCTGCTGTGGCCGTACCATGGGACTGACACCACAACCAGGCTCCCCGGGCCAAACAAGTCTGGCAGCCAGTATCACAGAATCATAGAATCATAGAATCACAGAATGGTTTGGGTTGGAAGGGACCTTAACGATCATCTAGTTCCAACCCCCCTGCCATGGGCAGGGACACCTTCCACTAGACTTGCACTTGCACAGTATATCGGTGTTGAGATTGGCAGGCTGACATCAAGTCCAAACGTGGCACATTAGCTTGAAAACACCTTTGCTGTAGGCTGGGGGAAAGCAATCAGAGAGGAGAGCGGCGCGTTGCACGCAGCTGCCTGCTCCCGCAACACCAGCCCTCTGGACCCTCAGCAATTTTCACCTGTGGAAACTCTGTTTGCATACGAAGTGACGTTTCTCGAGTCACTTCCAATCCTATTTGCACCAGCCGGTGGTGTTGGGGGCCAGTTCTCCATCCTCCCTATGCCAGGAGCGCTCAAGGATGAATGTGATTGCCTGAAAAAGAGGTAGGAAGACCGAGGGAGCAGGGACTGACACACGGATGGATGATGGTACAGGTTTACCTAGAAAAAAATGTCCTGTGACTTTCTAATCCTTCCTTGGAGCAACAACTTAATCCTACCCCAACAGCCCCCATCCGTGCACTCACCAGGACTTGGCTGGATTTCCAAGGCTCTGCAGAGCCACCGGCATATCCTTGGGGCTGAGCTTGGGAACAAGCTTCTCCTTCCCAGACCTTCCCACAGCCGCTCCAGCCTCCCCGCTGTGATCCAGACACTTCTCGCTGTGAAGCTAGTCCTGACAAAAAGAAAATGGGCTGTGAGACCTATATCCTAGCCAGACATTTTCATTTTGATTTTCTAAAAACAAAAATCCCGGAGATGCCGAGTCAGCCAACCCCTTTTCAATCCGCATTACATGTCCCGCAGAGCAGGGAGAGACAAGCTGCTCCATATTCCCCTTTTTTTTTCTTTTTTTCAAACACCATCCATTTAAGGATGGCGAAAGTTTGATCAATAGGCAGCGCCGGCGTGGGCTGCCCGAGGTGCTCGCGTGCTGGTTCGTTAGAGGATGATTGCTCTGCTGCCACCAGCCCACGCTGCGAGCGGCGGGGGACGAGCAGCCACGCTCAAAGCCAGCCC